>NW_020216536.1:0-57200 GCF_003070985.1 Temnothorax curvispinosus | reverse complement strand
CGACCGCCCGCGCCCGGCGCCGGCGCCGGCGTGGCCGCTCATCAGGAAACGGCAGATGACGCTTCGCGCGTGCCGCGCGCTCAGCGGATGTACGTCGCGGGTCGAATAAACAACCCGACGCCGTCTCGCGGGGACGTCCACCCGGCGAATGGATCGCGCCGCACGCTCTCCGTCCCGTGATCGCGCCGGCGGTGATAAATGCGCGTGGAATAATTGCCGCGGATCACGACGCCCATAGGTCCCCACATACCCGACGGCGCCGCGCTTGACGCCGCGAGTGCTAACGCCGACGGTGACGCCGTCCGCCATGTTTGTTGTGTAGTTTCGGAGGGATGATGAGCGCACGCGAACGGGGGCCGCGCTCGGGGGATTTTGAATGAGACGCGTGTGTGAGCCGCGGCCGCGTTACGTCCGTTCCGTGCCGGCGTGCGAGCGCGCCGGCCGCCGACGACTCGCCGCGGAGTATGGTAAGCAACCACGGGTCGACCCCCGGCCTCCGGCCGGCCCGCGTCACGGCCCGGCTGTGCCGATTTTCGCGCGGATTTTCAGGTGTCCCATCACGACCGCCTCCGCTCCGTGCTCCGTAATGCCTCCCCTCGTCCCCGCTCCCCCTCCCATTTCATCCCGCCGCCGCCGCCGTCATCGCGTCGTGCGACGCAACGTCACGTCGCACTTTTGAAAAAAAGTCGTCGCGAAGGGTGACGGCTAGCAACCCCCCTTCGCCCGATTTTGAGAATGCGTCAACCGGCGTGAGACGTCCCCCCGGCGAAACCGCGGCGACGCGACGTGCGGGCGGTGGGCCGTAAATCGATATATGGCTCGCTGCTTGTGTATGTTATGTGTGTGCGTGTATATATGTGTCGCGCGTTTGTACACGGACGTGCGTCTACACGCAGCAGCGTAGGTTACGTGTGTGTGTGTGTGCGCGCGCGCGCGCGGGTGCATTCACGCACACAGGCACGCCTCCGGAACGCCCCTTTTTATGAAACGATCGAACTTCTTTCCCGCGCGATCTTCACCCGGCGCGAAACGTCACGTAAGATCTCAACAACCCTTGAAACCACCTCGCGGCCCGCGACTCCGCCGTTTTGCTCCGGTTGCTCCCCCCCCCCCAGTTACCGCGTAACCGCGGCACTCGCGACAGCTCCGAAATCGCTCCGCGGTCAATAAATAACGATTTCTGACATGTGCACGCATCGCCGTCCCGTCATTTCGAGAGAGCATCGCGATAAAAATTAATTAACAATTCGAGAAGGTATTTTTACAAGTAATTTTAGTTCCGTAAAAAAGAGGTGATTTTTAGAAGTGAGGTAATTTTAATTGATGTTTAATATTAAACAGAAATTCACTTGATATGCTTTATTTACGTTTATGTTACCTTTCTCTAGCAGAGACTGTGAAAGACATTTTCGTCAAGATTGGTATTGTGCCGTTCCAGGACACTTAACAACCTCGTTGAAATGTGGCTGAGAAGCGAGAGGATTAGCAGGAGATTGCGTGGCCGTTTAAGTTTAAGCGGTGTAACGGCGTCAAAAGCAACCGGTCATCGAGCGCAGGTTGCAACAGCGAGAAAAGTACAACACATTAGTAATAGTCGAGTAATAACGTCAAGTAAATGCAGCCGATTAAGCCAGTGGCGACGCAGATCATCCAGTTTTCTAAAAGAAGTAAGATAAATGTATTAATTTATGAAAATAACGTTTAAGGCAACATTTCTTTCGCATTGCGTTTCCTTATTTCCTTATTGCATTGCATTTCCCTATCAACAAAACGCGTGAGAAATGTTTGCTCGAATGATGAACTGGATTTAGGATCTGTTAAACAAGTTCCAACTTTTTCGTAGGCTTGTAAAGAAAATGTTTTACACTTTGCCAAATCCGCGCCTATTAGACGGGAAAGAGGACCTCGCCGAAGAAAATGCATAAAACGTTCGATGGTTACGTCGACTCCCTTGCATCGTACTCCCCCAATTGACGCAGTTATCGTAAGTTGCTCTAAGATAAAGACAACATGTTATACCCAAATTATCACGTGTGCAATGTAACGCGTGCATTTTGCAGACCACTAAAAACGCGTCGCCGTCTAAAGTCGCGGAGGAGTCCAAGGAAAACTGGAACAGTGCATCCACTCTGCCTCTCTGCTCGTCAGTAACGAATACGGATTCGCGTAGTTCGATGATACCGCCGGTACATGACTTGAAATCTTCCACACCCAGTGTATCTTCGCTGACGTGTCTAATGTCTCCGGTATCCTTAGGATCACAGTCAGATCTCACGTGCTTGCTCGATGATGAAGGAAGCAAGAACAACGGTACCCGTGCAAATCACATACGCCTGTAGTAGTCAAACTAATTTCAAATTATACTTCCATGTTTTACCTTTCCTCTCTTTTTTTTTCTCATAGATACTACACTACCATCATCGTTACACTACTCCTCCTTATATACGCATCCCGAAACGTCTGCGGAATACTACAGTCTGATGCACTCAATGTCAATATACAACGTCCGTAACGCGTACAACTCGTCCGACAAATACTTCCCGAACGGAGGAAGATATTCGCTAATCGATAACAATGAAAACCGCAGCGATCTCCCAAAAGATCAATATGCTATTGAAACAGACCCAACAAAATATGAAACAACTGCTGGATATCCCAGTACAAAATACAGTATACCAGCAAGTATGTACAATATAAATCCACATCATCCATCCGATACGAACGGCAATCTTAGTGACAAATATGATTCCGAGGACGTCGACGGTCGTTATCACGAGGTTGAATACATGGAGGTGGGTAGCGAGGAGATAGTAGAATCTTGCGATGTAGAGAACATGGTTACTCAAGTTCAGGAGGATTGGGAGCCGTTCGATCCTTACGTCTTTATCAAGCACTTGCCGCCCCTCACCCCGGCGATGAGAGCGAGATGCCCGGCCCTACCACTCAAAACACGGAGCAGTCCGGAATTCAGTCTGGTCCTGGACTTGGTATGCTCGATCAACATACATATATAACTCAGATTCTATCATCTAGAAAATTAATAAAATATAATCTTAAATGTACAGTGCCATCATAATTGGTATAATATATTGTATCCTCCCCGTTATATTACGTTATGCTACTTTACGTTGTGTTATGTCATACTATATTATATTGATTTTCTAGGTGATAGAATTATGGCATTTCTATCCTCGTAAGAGCGCAGTAGCTAATCGCCACGTTTATCTATGGCTCTTTCGCAGGATGAGACATTGGTTCACTGCAGCTTGCAAGAGCTATCTGACGCAGCTTTCCGCTTCCCGGTAGTCTTTCAAGACGTAACGTACACGGTATTCGTTAGAACACGACCGTACTTCCGCGAATTCCTCGAACACGTCTCGTCGCTCTACGAGGTGATCCTGTTCACGGCGAGCAAGCGGGTGTACGCCAACAAGCTGATGAATCTGCTGGATCCAACGCGGAAGCTGATAAAGTATCGCCTGTTCAGGGAACACTGCGTCTGCGTTAACGGAAATTACATAAAAGACTTGTCCATCTTAGGCAGGGATTTATCTAAAACCGTGATTATCGACAACAGTCCACAAGCATTCGGATATCAGGTAACTTGGTAGCTCATCATTTATATGTATATGTATACCTGTGACACGATCAATAATATACTTAATAAATCATGTGTGCTTTGTGTTACAGTTAGAAAATGGTATACCTATAGAAAGTTGGTTTGCCGATCGTTCGGATAACGAGCTAATGAAGTTATTACCGTTTTTGGAAAATCTGGTAAACTGGGTAAGTTCCTGTCACTCTGTGATACGCTATATATTGACTGTTATAAAGAATACAGTTATTCATTTATTTTTTAATTGTCGCAGGGAGGTGACGTAAGGCCGCGCATTAGAGAACAGTTCCGACTATTCAGCTTTCTACCGCCGGATTAATTTAAATAGCGTACACAAAATTTAAGGTTGCTAAAGTACCATGCAACCGACAAAAAAAAAGAAAATACAAAATATCTTAATGATACTAAATAGATAAATAATAGTTATTCCGCGATGCGTAGCATAAGCCGCTATATAACATAATACTTTACAATGTTTCACAAATGAATATGCCTGTTGGTATATAGAGATGAAATTAAATACTTCTAGATCTTTGGAATTACTGTTCTGATCCATTGTTCGCAAAAAGAAGTATATATGAACAAAGATGCTGCATACATCACACATGTGCGATTTTGTTGGTGCATTCTCGTTTAGGCTTGAAGTCTCAAGTTAAAAAAAAATCAAATGTCGAGAATATCAGTGAGCATAATAGTCTTGTGATTTATAGTTTCTATTAATACTTCCAAGTGAATACCAAGTCTCTCCATGACGTGATTATATGACCTCTGTATATAATAGGACTCGTATCTTACGTACAAAATATTTCACAGTTTATTATCGTAACACAATGCTTAAGAGCAATATCTGTGTGATTGGTGATTTATCATTTTTTTCCTGTCTCACCAGTACGTGAAATATATGATCTCAATTTGTTTATCACATTATTATAAGATTTTTTAATTTTTTTTTGAAATTTTTAAATCTTTTTATTATTTTTTGCTCCCTGACATTACATTCTGTCACGCTCTAATTGTAAATTACCGCTTATTATTATTAAACCATTTTTTTAAATCTCTACATCAAGATTGCAATTCTTGAAAGTTCTTGAAAAGATATACGAAGATGTTAAGAATTATCTGTCAATAATTATATAATTATACGTATCATATAATTATATAATTACACGATTAATGTGCTAATGTGCTAATTATAAATCTGTGTATAATTCTTAGTATAAGGAGCATAGACCGAATTCAGTATCAAAAGGATCAGAGTTAGCAGCATAATGTAACAGAAGGCATCGCAGAAATCTTGCATCTCGTAGTGTTTATCATAGTTTAAGATTATACTCACATTATGCACAAACACATTATAATAATAAAGCAAATCGATTGTTACTCGTGAAATTATTTGGATCACGTATAGCCAATCACCCTGAAACATTTTCTTTCTACGTCGCGCTTTTATGCAGCGCTTTTTATTTTTCGTGTACAATAAATCAGCTTTGTAATGTTTGTTATTTGTTATAAAAGACTAAACTGAATGAGGGAGCTTTTCAGCAAGCGACATAGGTCGACACAAGCATCGTTCTATCTTTCTTTTTTGATAATGAGTAACAAAGATAAAATGATACTTGTGTGTCGCTTGCTGGAAAGCTCCCGAGAGACATAATATTAATAAAATGATGAGGGATGTAACATAAATAGACAGATTTTTCTTGATTTGCGTTTCAACGGTACGATAACTGAAACGCTGGAGACAAGAAACCTATTGGATATTAACATAGACTCAGAGAAAATATGTATTCAAATTTTTTACATGCAGTCATTACATATATACACGATGTATACATCGAAAATTACCTCTCTCGTATCTGCATGCAACAGACAAAAATGGAGAATGGTGTATTGACTAGAAAATTGTTTCTCCCTGATCTACATTACTGTACAACATCGATGACATACTTTAATCTAACGGCGCGCTTAACAATTATACATTATACTATTAAAACTACATACTTCAATAAAATAATTATAAATATGTAAAAATGATCATATATAAATATCACTGTGAACATTGATATGACAATCGGCAGTACATTGGATGAAAACGAGAGATTTTATATACCTAATCGATAGCTTCCGAAACCGTGCTTCGATATGCCTCGGCACGTTTTTATCGCCCGACATTGGGATATCACGTTTGAATTTATTTAAAACAAAGATCGCCGTGTTCTCTTTTAATTCGATATCCTCTGCACGGTTGGATCATTGGCTTAATTCTTGAACTCCAGCGTTTCATTAGTCTGACTGTCTATAGCTTGAGGAGAAAAAAAGCTGAAAAATGTTATGTGCAGTATTACGCATTTAAAAGAGACTATCTGTAAGTATCATGGAATGATCAACTTTAATATATATATATCTCATGTTTATAACAACAGTCTAAAACATTAAAGTGTACTACATATCATGCTTCAACGTTACTCGCACTTCAGATATATCCATCCTGCGGCGAGGGAAAATAAAATATGACTGCCTTTATCAACGACGGATCGTCGTTGATTCGGGGAGTCATTTATTGGATGTTGCAAAGATTTTCCTTTATATGGTCGTCCTTAGTCGCGTCGGTGGCAAAGCACAGGAACTTCAATTTACGATGAACGTAATCGGTGTACCGCAACTCGATGTATCTGAAGTCCGAGTAGAGTTCTATCTAATCCTCCGTACGCTGGAAATACCTAATCTCGATGCGTTTACAGAGATTCACGAGCTTCGGATGGCCCCGCACGATCATAGCCAGCTTGTTGTCGAGCAGCGGTGTCGTGATTATCGTGAATATGTGACCAAAAACCAGGGCGTCCAACTCGTTGGGTTTGCTACGTACGAAAGTCATGCGAAAAGACTCGTGTTAATGTCACCACATTTCGGCGATATGCATATATATTTATAAAATCGTTACATATTTACTTAATAAGCTACACATATTTCGTGAATTTAAAACGACAATGTAAAGGAATGTTCGGAAAGGGGAGGGAGCGATTCGGGCTGCGATCGAAAGCCGTCCCACAAAGTATCCTTGGAGGATGACTCGATTATTTCAAACTCTTCCGCAATCTCGTTTCGTGCTCCGGAACTAAAGTAGCGGTATTCAACTCGGAACATGTGCTCGATAAGCTTGGGAAACTGATAGAACGTGGCGGCAACTTTTTCATTGGAGGGAAAGGAGGGTGACGTGAGGGTGCGAACGTGACCATACACCAGGGCGTCGACTTCGGTGGGCCTTATGGAACAGGATTGTAATTTGTAAGTGTTACGATTGAATCGAGAGCGATAAAAAATCGGTGAAAATGACTGCAAAAACTACTCACTCTTTTCCAAAGAAAAATTCCTCGTCCGCTAGCCTCTCCGATAACGCTATGCAACACTTCTTCACGTCGTCAAAGACCTCGTCTAAGCTCTTGTTGTACCAGCCGAGTACGCTGAGCCTTTTTATGACCTCTCGTCTCTTCTGCCAGTTCAAATAATGATTAAGCGGCCAAGGGTACACGCTTCCGTGCCTCTGCTTCGTGACCCCATTCAAAATCGCCGGATCCACCCAGCAGATGTACAGTTCCGCGTTGACAAATACATTGTTAACGAGAGACTGGTACGCCCTCATGTCCACCTTGCCGGCGGGGTCCAGATGATCGGACAGGCTTGTCCCTTTGCTTCCTATGTGCGCGACTATACCGTCGAACTCGGATATCAATTTCGTGCCGCATTTGATGAAGGGCACGCGACCGGACGGCGACATGAACTCCGCATTCTTCCTCGGCTCTATCTGAAAGTCGAGCTGGCACATCTTGAGGAAGGCCTGCACCGCCAGGCAGTTCGCGTTGTCGGGAAGCAGAATCTGCTCCACCTCGTACGGCTGGTACAAGGTAATCGGTTGCGGCCATGGTTCCTGAGCTGCGGCAAGAGAAATACAAATCGTCAGCGTCGCGCACACAAGCGTGGCTTCACTCGCATCTCTAACGTAACACTTACATAATCGCGATAAGTACTCGCGTACGCGTACGTGAAAAACTAACAAATGAGAAGCTACGACGCGCGAGGGAGAAAACGGGACGAGGTAACGCGGGATGCCCCGAAGGACGAGCGGCTCGTTCTTACGACATTTACGAAATTCGACTGCGAGGCCGCGCGAGGCCACACGGCCACGCGCCGTTTTGTTTACGGTGACGCAAGGTTAAGATCCCCTCGCGCGCGCGGGGGACTCGCGGGAACGGCACGGCAATTTGGAAAGCGCGGACTTCCAGACGTTGTTACCTTCCAGCTCCACCGCGATCGAATCGCCCAGCAGTACGTGCGGCATGTCTACGACAATCGTGCCCGTACGACGACGACGACGACGCTGCGCCTCTCGCCACGCTCTGCCTCAAAATCTGCAGCCGATCGCTCACGTAAAAGCGCCACGAGCGAGAAGCGTACGGCTCATACACGCGCCTTCTCCCTTTACGATTTCACATACGTAACTAACAACGTAACTTACGCAAGATAAACTTGACAGAGGGACTTCGACTGTATACTTCAATTAATCAGCGATTAACTTAATTATCAAATGAAACTCGTAGTAGTTTGCTAACGTGGAATTATTGTTCATTACGGGAAAAATTATGGAAGCTTGATTAACAGCGATAAATTATATAGTTATGAAGCCTACTGTTGTTCCGCCGGTTGAATTAATGAATTAATCGCTTAAGGATGATTCTGATTAATTTAATTGGCGACGAATTCGTCAAGTGATATCCATATATTAATTTACATGGATAGAACAATTATTAAATGTTTCAATATATGGAAAACGAGATTAGATTAGGGACAACGAATTGTACAGTTGGAACGTTTGCAATTCCATGAAATCGATCGCCAAATTAATTAATCAGAATTTAATCGGGGTCACTTTTATACCGCGCAAATCAAGGCACCGATCGAAATACTTCCTCGCCTCTTCCGTGTCGACTCGAGATTTCTCCTGAATCAATGACAAACAATGGTTACATCTTTGTCTGACAGTTATTTATGAAATTATTACATTTACATCATGTATTATATCTGTCGAAAAGTATAACCTTCGAGAACTTGAGGCCGGACAGGAATGCGTGCAGGACACGCGTGTGCAGCGACGGGTCATTTTTCTTCTCGATATCTTGAAACTCATTTCGAGTGAGATAAGAGTGCATGATTAGACGAGGGAGCTCACCGACTTTTCCTTCCTTGATAAGACCTACAATTTTCCACCGCAGACACCGCGCGGTTTACATTGGGCCCGGATTGGCGTTTGCAACTGCAATTTACGTTTCTTTGCGCCTGGAAGTAAAACAATGAGCAATTAGACGAGATTGGGGCGAGAGAAACGAAGGGGGTTTAGACAAAAAAAAAGGCCAAACCTAATTTTCCAGACAATAATTTCGGACTTTCGTTACCACGCGACTCGGTAACAGCATATCGTATACACCAACGTGGTCAATAGAACGTCCAGTCAATTAATCTACCAGGATTAATTTCGTCGGTGGCTTTTAACACGAGAGATTTAACGTTTCTCGGCACGAGAGCATTCAATTTAAAAAGATTGCTCGAATTATACGTCAGATTTATACGATAGACAGCCTATAACGGGTTTATACAACACGACGGAAAAATTTTAACATTTTGTTCTGAAATAGAATAAAAAATATTTTACTGTTACTTTAACATTTTTTATATAAATATGTATTTCCGTATATGCATTACATAATCCATGTGTTTATAATCTATACAATGTGATTCGTATAACACGCATCCCTCGTGTCACGGTGGTCTACTGTATTTAAATTATATGTATTCAGATAGTATATCAAAGTTTACTGCAGATAAACTTGGGCGTTCAAATTACGTGATGAGAAGCTTATCAGATAAAATTTAACGTTCTTTAGCGTTCGTCTCCGTATTGTTTCAGGTCATTTTAGGATATTAGAAATATCTGTATGAGCGAGGGGGGAAAAATTGATTCTCCCTCAGTCTAAGTAATTCGGAGCAACAATCGCGTGCGTTGCAAATTGCGTACTCGTTTATACCGGCGACGAACTCGTGCGCGATGTCAAGATCGATCAGTCTTCCGGGTGGCCCGCGCGGAAGGGATGACTGGGGGGCTGGGGAGAGGAACTCGCTCTGAACGTCGGAGCATATGTTTGTGATTGATCGCGATTAATTGCGGAGTACGATTGGCATGCGAGCCGGTGACGTTTGTCGGCCTCGCCGCCATCACGCGATCCCATTGGCCCGCGAGACTTCGCCGAAAATCGAATTAAATCCTACATCGAGACGACAGTTGTCGATACTGGAACCCGATTTCACGCTCGATTAAAGAGAATCGCGTGAGAGAGAGAGAGAGAGAGAGAGAGAGAGAGAGAGAGAGAGAGAGAGAGAAAGCTGTTGATTTAATTTTTTTATTGTACAAACATTGGAAAGTTAGAGAAAAAAGTCGAACCGACGTGGCTCCACGTGATTCCGAGAGAATAACGCACATTCGTATTTTGACGACAGGTTCCTATACCTTCTTTTTGTGGGAGGTTTTTATGATACTTTTACATTAAATATACAAGGGCTCTCGAGATTCCACGAGGTGATCAACAAAAGTTCCACTCGAGACAGAGAATTAAGAATTTACGAAACGGATGGAAGTTGGGATACAAGTTTTAAGAATGCAGGCGGGTCAAGATTAATCAGCTTCGTTCTAAAATATTTTCTGTATCAAAAAATATATAAGTATATATATATATATATAGTAATTTAATTAATATATAATCAGATACATAATCCAAATATTAAATTTAAAAGTATACAAAATTCACACAATTTATTTATTATAGGCTAAAAAATGGACCGTAAAATGGCATTTTCCTCTTCAATTGATTATTAAATTAAAATCGGGAGAAAAGCGCGTATTCCTACGCGGCGAGACTGGAGTCTGGAGTCGCCGTCGGGGTCCTCCTCTTCCTCGTCCTCTTCAGTCCTCCTCACACATATTCACACATATACGCGTGACACACGCATATGTGACACATGTATACTTACGCGCGCGAATGTGCGTGTGCGTGTGCGTGCGACAGAGGAGCATGGAGCATCGGCGTTGCGCGAACGGCGCGCCGTCGGGCGATCGGCGGGCCGCCAGTCTACCTAAGTCCATCGTTCGCGCCGCGCCGTCATCTTCCTGCGCTACGTTCAGACTGTTCGGAGCGTAGGGAGCCGTGCCGTACTTGTTGCTCGCGAGCGCGCGACGCAGTTCGTTGCGGAGCACGGACGGAGACGGGGGGAAGGAGAGGGAGAGAGAGAGAGAAGGAGGGTGCGAAGTGCGAAGAAGCACGGCGGCCGGTCGCGCGAGGAGAAGAGAAGAGAAGAGACGAGAAGAGAAGAGACGAGACGAGACGAGAAGGGAAGAGAAGGGAAGGAAGCGGGAAAGAAAGGGAAGGCCACACGCACCGGCCACGCACGGCTCTCCACGCGACACCTCCGTGTCGCACGCGCGGACCACGCAAGCCGGGTGAGAGAGAGCGAGAGAGAGGAAGAGTGCGAGTGCCTCGGTGGCGATTCACAACGACGGCTGCTGCTGGCTGCTGCTCGCCGTCCGTCGCCGTTCGCGATCGTCACCGACGTACGTCGACAAACGTCAAACGGCGGGGCCGCCGGGCAGCCTCGATCGAGCGACGGCGCGCGTACCGGTCGGCCTGGTCGCCCCGGCGACCCCGCCGCGAGAGCCTGGAAGCCCTGGCCTTCCTAACCTAAATTCTAAATTCTGTCAGTCGACGCCGCGTCGAACGGTGTACGTCGAGGAAGGGAAGGAGGTGGAGAAGGCGAAGGAGGAGGACGGCGACGAGGTGGTATCCCGTGCCACCGCTGATTCCTCGTCCTCTTCTCTCCCTCTCTTTCTTCTCCCCGTCTCCCACCTCCTGTTTTTTTGACAGCTAAAAATACAGTTTTTGAGACGGAGGCTACGCCGCGACTATTTCGGCGCCGCCGGCCGTGATTCTCGGCCGTGCTTTTCCGCGTTCGCGAAGGTCCCTTCCTTGCGAGGAAATCCTTCGATATGTCCTCCCTTTTTTCCTCTCCTGGCGAAGCAAAAGAAAAAAGAAACAGGAGCCGCGCGGCGAGGAGGAACGGCGCCCGGCGCTCCGATCGAGAGATCTCGCGTCGATCCGCGTCTAGCTTCATTGTTTACCGATCGCACGCGTGCCTCGACCGCCTCGTGCGTGTCGCCAACGCGCGAGGATCGCGATGACGCGGCAGCCCCGCGCTTTGTACGCGTGTCCGTCGAATATCGCATATGCGTAGCTCGACGAGGGAGGGGAAAAAAAAGGGCGCGAGAGCGGACACCGCATGCCAGTCAGCCGGTGTCGAATCGCTCGTAGACATGAATGAACAAGCGCGCATACCGGGAGATCGGGTGTCGGTTCATTTTTCGCCGCGCGTTATCGGCGCGATATCGCCCGCAGTTTGTGAGAACCGAAATCGTTATAGCGACTATATAGAGTAAGGGCCGATATCACCGTCTCCGAGTAACGCGATCCTCCGATTAAACTCACTCTTCGTCTCTTTCTAGGGGGAGTTAGACAGTTAGAAAGAGATGCAGAGTGAGTTTGTAATCGGAGGATCACGTTAATCGGAGACTGTGATATCGGCCCTAAAGTCTTGTATTTCTCGTTCGCACAATGCTGATTGATACTTGGAAATCTCCCGCGTTTTCAGGTGGATTCGCGGTCGCAGGGCTTTTCACGCCGCCTCCTAGTCGAGAAGCCCGAGATAACGCCGGAATGCATCGCACGCGAGGAGTAAACGCTAGTCGCATAGATAAGCCGACGGATCTCTCGCGTTTTCAGGTGGATTCGGTCGCAGGACTTTTCACGCCGTCTCCTAGTCCGAGAAGCCCAAGATAACGTCGGAAATGCACGCGAGGAGTAAACGTAGTCGCATAGATAAACCGACGAATTTCTCTCGCGTTTCTCATATGGATTCGAGCGCGGAGCTTCTCGAGCCGCTTCTCTTAATCGGGACTCCCGAGATAACGTTGGCGTATACACGGAGGAGGAAACAATTGCCGTAAATAAATCAACTCATTTGTCACGTTGGAACGAGAGCAGCGGCTCGGAGAGACCGAATGGAATTCTCTTCGCGCGTAGGACGAAGCGTTAATTGACTAGCCAGGCCGTGCCGTTTTCGGATGTGTCCCGACGGAACAATCCACGTCGTCGGTCGGTCCTTTTACAGATACACGTAGTGCGAGAAACGCCACGTCCGGACGTACGTGGCGCGCGCGCGATTACGTGCGCGCGTAGCGCGTATCAGCTTTATTTTAATCTCTTTCGCGCTCTTGAATGCCGAACGGCTCGTCATCTCATGGGGAAGTTAATCGTTATTTTATATTTAGCCGCGTTCAGCTGCATAGTTTTATTGTGATGCGCGCACGAGAGCACGCTTTTAATATAGATTAGAGTTATGTATATGTATATATATACACGTAACAGAGGAGTGAGTCAGGCGGCACACATTGCATAAGATGTCGCGAGGCTGGCTGGATGGGCCTATGTCCAGACTTAGCTGCAGATTACTTGTATCAATAAATGGACAGATATCTGTTCAACAAGTATAGCGCGCTCGTTCACTTGCCGATCACACGGTGATTTCAAAGGAACAGTAACACTTGGAAAAAAAAGTTTTTTCAAGTGTTTTTTACACGCCATTCTTGTACATGTTCCTTGCATTTTTCTTCTTACCGCGGCCTTGTAATAATTTATTTTTATCGCACCGATTATTATTAATGCGAATCACCCAAACGTATCGAAAGCGAAGGTCAAGCTAAATTTTCTAAATAATTTGTTTTGAGTGCTGTCTTATAAATGTTGTCGTTTATAAAGACATGCTTTGTTACACTTTAACGTTTGCGAGACGCTGTCACACGAGAGCATCTAGTCCGCGATGAAGCTATCGCGGCTCTTGAATGGGATCATCATGTGAGTAGACAAGTCGTGCGGCGCAAAATAGCTTGGAGCCTCTGTTAATCGTGATAATTAATCATGCTTACTTTCACAATAATTTACCGGTAATTGCGGAAAAAAAAATAAACGATGTCACTTGTGATAAGAGTGCCAGGAGATACTCTACGAGGCATTAGAAATACTAGAATGCTGTTATCACTATTATTATTTGAGCTCGAGTCGCACTATCTATCTGGTTATACTCGACATTATCATGGAACTTGTACAGATAATTGCTTCCTGCGCTATTACGCTGTACGATTAACAAATATATAAAATTAGTTTCCCAGCAAGTTCATGCAGTTGATACGCGCGCGTTCGAACCTTCAGTACCTATAGATCGGTAAACAAAATGTTCGTGGTGTACATTCTGATGAGCGTATGTCTCTCTGCTTTCAGGAGGCTCACCATGTCGCATCATATCGTTACCGTATGCGTGGTGTGCGTCCTGTGCGCCGCACACGTACCCTGCTCGGCGCATACGAATTTGTCGGCGGTGACATCGGACAATTCGACAAGCGCGAAAAATCACACGGGTCCAGACACGCAGGGACAACCGTTTTGGTCGCCGATAATAAGATCCAAGGATACAGATCCATATCCGAAGAACCAACAGAGATACAGCCCGCATGACTTTACTAGCAATAAGCACGACGCTGCAAGATCTCGTATGCGACACATTGATAGTAATAACAATAATATCTCGGCAACTGCTGATGCGACATCGACTGATATTTATCATAAGAAGGAGATGACGGAAAGCTTCAAGGGCGGCGGGAGCCCGCAGGATATGCAGCCGTCAATTAGAGACGCGGATGTGTCCGTAAATTCGAGGGATGCGGAGCTTTTGGAGCGTCTTGCTCAAACGGAATTGGCGGCAGATGTCAAGCGGAAGTCTGCACAATCTAGCAAAGATTCACGTACTGTTAGTAAATCTAGATTAAAAAGAGATGTGAACGAGAGATACTTCATGCAGAAGCTATTTTCGGCCTACGGTGATGGAACGAGTATAACTATGGAGGGTTTCGAGAAACTTGTTCGAAAATTGGGTCTACTAAGATTATTGACTGATGTATCAAATGTGGAAGGCACTGATAGAAGTACGTACAAAAATAAATACGTGTAACAATCGCCAGGACGTTAAAGGATTGGTGAAGTTATTGAGAAAGCCCAATTTTTTATATGTTACAGATAGTAGGAATTTTCCAAGTGAAGGCCCACATGATACAGATAGTAAGAGTAACAAGGAAAGGGTAAGATAAATACGTAATACACATTGTTTATCAAAATAGTGCTCATCTTGAGTGTAGAGAGTAGAGTTTTGCCTTGAAATAGTTGTAGTCTATAAACGCGTTGGTATACTTTTATTTCAGTGCTTAAACAGCCTAGAGTTACTGAGCACTGTCGCCCAAGATACGCATTACGCTACCAGCGGTAACGCGACGACATTGCCCAGTTGGCTTTTCGAACGTGTGTGTCCAGTTCTTGTGTACCAATTGGTGGCCGAGTCCAGTTCGGAGAGAAACGGCTGTATACGAGTGCCCGAGAATTACAAGCCCGTCGTGCCAGTCGATAAATTTTATACCTCGGAGGATTCGGCACGCAATATTGTGAAAGGTATTACACGAATGTAAACAGAGAACGCATTGATCAATCTCTTGTTTTAAAAATACGTCAGGCCACGTTGAAGAGAGATAATAAAAAAAATTGTCACTTTTACTTATTTCAGTCTGGGTATATTCAACAATTAGTATTTTCGTAATTAGTCTTAGCGGTTTGCTCGGCGTAGCAGTAATTCCGATCATGGGAAAGAATTATTACCATCACGTGCTACAGTTTCTAGTTGCGCTGGCCGTAGGTACTTTAACCGGTGATGCCTTTATCCATCTATTACCACACGCAAGTGTTTTTTTTTATTTTACCAAGATATACTATATGCGTCCATAGCAGAATAATATTTTAATATCACAATAATCTCTTTTGCGTCTTTAGGCGATGATGCCGCCTCATCATCATGAACACGACGAACATCAGGGACATGATCATCACGACGACAGTAGCGCGTTATCAATTGATCATGTGAATTTACATAGCATGAACATGTGGAAAGGATTAGTCGCTATGATGGGCTTCGTGTCGTTCTTCTTCACTGAGAAGGCGTTAAATGTGATATCCGAATGGCGGAAGCACTGGCAGCATAGGAAGAAGGTAATTAAAAGAAGAACGCTTTGTTGTGTGAACGCGTTATTCCATACTGTTATATAAACTGATGAAATAAAAATGGTTAGTTGCCTACGCGCGTGAGAGTGATGAGGGAGAGCGATGGGCCAAACAGCAATGTTGTCGGTGAAAAGCTGTGTAAACATAAATACTCTTCGTACCCGTATTGTTACGGCGAGATCGCCAGCGAAACTCAAGGTAACAGCCTTTTTTTGAATCAAATGAAATAGGTGTTACATATATCAGAGTTACCATTGTGTTTTGATCAAAAGAGAACAGCTTATCACGTCATTGTATTCATCCTGACGGCGTATTGAAGAGTACAAATAATGAATGTCGAAATATATGTAGATAATCATCACAGTCGTCGACTGAACCATCACGAGAGACCACCTATCATCGATGAGGAGAAACCATTGACATCCAATTGTAATTCCGTCACGAAAATCGTAACCAACGACATGGAGAAAAAACCGAAGGATGATTGGAGAATGGACGACTCGATCGTAAACGCTAAGAAAAGTACCGATGGCGCCGACGTATCGTTAAACGAATCTGAGAGCTATACCGTCATCCTGCGCGAACACGAGACCAAACATCACGGCCATAGTCATTCCCATGGTGCGTTTTAAATAAGACATAAATACTATAATCTTACGCAATGTGCAATGTATAATAGCATGAACGTTTCGATTCCAGGTCACGTACACTCGGCCCCCGAATCAATGTCCAACGTAGCTTGGATGGTTGTAATGGGGGATGGTCTGCACAATTTTACGGACGGTATGGCTATCGGGGCAGCTTTTTCGGCAAATATCGCAGGTGGATTCTCCACGGCTATCGCTGTCCTCTGTCACGAGTTACCTCACGAACTCGGTATTGTCTCTCGATCAATGATGGTATATCTATAAACATATATGTATGCATAGTTAGTAATGCAATAATATAAATGTTCTTGTACAGGTGACTTTGCGGTGCTGTTAAAAGCGGGCATGAGTACCAAGCAGGCTGTTTTTTACAATTTATTATCTTCAGTCCTCTGTGTGTTGGGTATGATAGGCGGAATATTGTTAGGAAGTGCTCCCGACGCTACTAGCTGGATATTCGCAGTTGCCGCTGGAATATTTATATATATAGCATTAGTAGACATGGTGGGTATATCTATGAGAGATCTATAGTAACTAAGAAAATCAATGAAACGCTAATTATCTCTTTCTTCTTAGGTACCAGAATTGACATCGAGTCATTCCGCAGAAAGTGGTTCACGATTACAGTGCATTTGGCAAACTTTAGGTTTATCAACAGGCCTCGGGATTATGTTACTTATCGCCGCCTACGAGCACGATCTTAAACATATTTTCGATAACTAGATTTATAAAAAAAACTACTCTTGTATTGATGTTACAAACGAAACCGCTTCCTATTACGTTCAAATTGTCGTATCTCTTTTTTTTTTTAATTTAATCTCAATCCTTAGCAGTTCTTTTAGCACTTAACATTGCAGTGAAAGCAAGTTGCGCGCGCTCTCTCTCTTTCTCCCCCCCTTTCTCTGAAGCAATTATTTTGTACATTTGGAAAAAGGAAGAACGTAATGGGAATGCAAGTTAGATCGCAATTTAGATAAAGCGACAATATCCAAAGGATAGGATTGCCGGTAAAAGTACTTTAGAGGAACGAAAGCGTTGAATTCCGAAGGAATAGGATTTCTATTAGACAGAGTACCAATAATCGAATTGTCGAGCAATCGAATTGCAAACTGTGTTAATTATTTTCGAACCAATACTAAAGATATTTCCATGCCTTTTCTAATAACAATAGCGAATTCGGGCGCTTGCACTGGTGCACACTGAGTGCGCACTAAGGCTTGTTTATAATCTATTTTATATTTCAAGTCGCTTAAATACACATTTAAAAACTTGTTAGCCAATAAAGTAATCTGTAATATCTATATGGATGCTGTACAAATCATTTTATAGACTAAGAAGTATTTAAGATGACCTGTAAATATAACAATTGATCAAGAACAAGCCTTAGTGCGCATTCAGTGTGCACTAGTGCAAGCGCCCGAATTCGCTATAAGATCAGTTTAGAAATACTCGTATCGAATGAGCAAATTAATTTTTTCGTCATAGTTAATGAATGAGGATTGAATTGTCTAGTAGCTATGTAAATAATCGTTAAGAGACTGAACGATCTTGAAACAAATAGCAAATTTTCTTCTTTCACGAAGTTAATAATCGCATGTCAACGATATTACCATTAATTCACATTCATTACTGTTAAATGTACGATATTAACAGAGTGTCGTGTACAGTATTGTTTTATGAAAGAAAGATTAATTTTGTACTAAGCTCTACACACTACACAGATTGATATGATAAATATGACCATGGTGGTTAATCCGATGTTTCCGATTATCAACTGGCTGGAAATGGTACAAGAGTATATCTAAGTATTGTTAGTTTGCAGCAAATTTGTGATAATTTTGCATAACAGTTACTTACGAATCAATGTATATTTTATTATAGATATACAATTATATTATCACGAGATTCTTAATATTGTCGTAATGTTCTCACAATTTAAATAGATCTATCACGGTAAGAATGTGAGTTATTTTTTTTTTAAGTTTTGTTATATTTTTTTAATAAGAAAAAGGTGTGCTCAAAAAAGATTTGTCTAATGAACCAACACGGCTTAGAAGTATCATACATACATGACAATATTTGAAACTTGTATTTATGTTTATAATACACGAGTGTTTATTTTCGCCAAATATTAATAATAACGATAATATTAATAATTAATTATAATGATAACGATAATGATAGTAATAATTTTAGGATTTTATATACACTGTATTGAAATACTAAGAACTTTAATTTTTCTCACGTCGCCACTTTTTATTTCATGATGATCGTTATGATGATGTGTGCATATTGGAATGCATTTAAATGTAGCGAAAAATTGTAGCTATGTAAGAAATTGTATGTTGCTAAGATACATTGACTTTTCAAAAATTATTGCTATTCTGTCGAAAATTTAATTCCATTCATACGTCAATGTGTATAAGTTCCTCTTTTACGAATGTTTGTAATTAATATTAATATCATAGGTATATTTTTTTTACTACACACAGTACACACTGAAATTTTCCTTTTCGCTTTCACTAAATTTCAGATACACTTATTTCATTTTAAGACAATAATTTAGTTATAAAAAACAGACTTTATATAACCAATAACGCATGCGTGCAATTTTGGTTATTTTTATAGAAAATGTAAAAATGTAAAGAGCGTTATGTTTTTGTAAAATCAATTTTTGTTCATGCACAACTGATATTTGAATCACGCTATTTAAGATGTGGATGAAATAAGTTGCATTTTTTTATTTAAAAAATCTGGATGATATTGATTTTTTAAATTGGTATTCAGATATGATAATTTTACTGGGTACCTAAATAATATCCGAGATAATATCTCAAATATTAGGATATTCAAATATTCATAGCACTAGAAAGGGCGTTTCGCGTGATAAAAATGATTAAAACAACCCACCAATAGAAAATCTAAAATTCGTAGCTTTTTAATTTAAATAAATATTCATAATAAAATTATAGAAACAGTCTTGTTTCCTGTAATATATTCCCTGAATTAAAGACCTATCTCCAGCGTTATGCAAGGGGAGCATGTGGAACTTCAAGACTCAATACTTATTATTGGTTGAAAGAAAATAATACTAAATTAGTAATTAGATAACAAGATTTTGCGACTTAATATAATTGTAGGTGGTCTATTTCTGCAATTATATACAAATATATTAACAATTCAGTTTAAATAGTATTACATATGAAGATAAGTTCGCTGTACGTGTGCATTTATGTAATCGTATTACACACACGCACATATCAGCAGCCAAACTAGATAATTGCGATTCTGATTCCGGAATATCGGAGAGCATACCGTGACACTCAATCGCAACGACAACATAACAGCCAAGCTACTCCATTTTGGAAATCATATGAAGATATTCGGTCATACATTAGCGAAATCATCCCGATCACTCATCTGCGCAGACAAACTGAATGCCGTGTCCGTGCTGGTCTCACTGTTTAAACTTTCATTCGCAAATGAAGGTTTTAAATTAGCGGAATCGTTCATTTCCCTCATCAGCCCCGCCATATCGTCGTCGGGATCAATTTCTTGCACCTCACCCACCACGTCTATCTCCATCGATTGACTGTCGGTCAACGATGTTTCTTGCTTTGCGGGTTTCTCCTCTTCGAACTGCATAGATAAATATAAGTTACGGAACATTCATAATCGGTTGCAACTAATTATCGGAGAGCACTACCGTACCTTCATAGGTTCTAATTTGCACGGCAACGGCAAGTTCATGTGAAATACACAGTTAGAGTCGAAAATCACCGGCACAGGTTCGTGACATTCGATATCCGCTCGCACCGCTCCGCACGCTTTGAATAAAACTTGATGTTGGTCCTGTGAACAGTCAATCGACAGAATGAGAACTCGCAGATCCGTGATATTATTTACATATCTTTTTTATAAAAAAGTAATATAAACATACCTTCAAGATATGTTTACGACAATGCTTAGCCGACGGAAGCGTTCTTTCACCACATTTCACGCCACCTTCGGTGAACACGCATTTGGATACATTGGGTGGTTTTTGAAGAGGCTCGGTTACCTGAAGCATAATTTTTTTTTGTAAAGTAACTGATATATATTATTCGAACGTTAATGATATAAATGGTATTCACGATATTACCTGTGCACGACGTTCCAGTGACTTTCTGTAAAGTATCGCTTCGACACCACTCCGTCTGTGATAGCGATTCAAAGCTTTCAGTTTCTCGTAAAGCTTTTTCTCTTTCGCAGTTTCCTTTTTCTGACTATGTATGCTACCTACAGATTGCGTGTAATTTATCTATCGGAAAAAAATCCAAGGTTATTTTAAGTATACTTACATAATGTTTCCTTTTCTTTCTTTAAAGCGAGCAAATATTTTCGTCTTTTCTCCTTTAGCACATACTGAAGTCTTCTAAATTGATCAATGTAAAGAGACTGCAGTCTAATCAATTTTTCTCGCGCGATATAAATCACCTCTTCTGCGGTAAAGATGCCGGCATGCCTTAAAAAATTAATACTAATAATTCGGGGAGTATGTAGTATCTTATCTTTGCGCAAAGCAACTACAAGAGAATAAAGGTCTAGACAATATTTAGCGCAAATTTGCAGTCAAAATAATAAAACCAAAATTGCAAATGCAAAACATTCTGTTTAATATAAGGTGTATATCCTTAAAGGTTTGTATGATTTTTGAGAGTTAAAAGAGAAAAATATCGTTAACATTATTGCATTAGTCACAAACTTTTAATTAAAAATCACAGTAATCGTTAAAATTTGCAGCCTATACTAATAGATTCCAATGTTAGATGCAAGTAAAAAAAATGAATAACAATATTTTCCTTAAGTAAAGGGTTGCACAAGCTAAAGCATGCTAGCGGATATTCTATATAGGATAATTCTCTAAATAATTAACACACATACACAATGGAGTTATGGAGCACACTTACTTCAGGGGATCCTCTTGTGGACTGTGTGAACTCTCATTATCGCTATCGTCGAGATAAACTCCCCTCAGGGTGTCAGTGACAACTGTAGGTTCAACGTCACTCTCCGAAGAACTGGCGTAATCTAAGATGTCACTTCCACTCGCATTTACTCTGTAAGCATCAACTTCGGCTGAAAACAATAACTTGAATGTTCCTATTTGCAGTAACTTTTGTCGACATGCAAAATTACAGATAGACGGATAAAAATGTAGATTCTAAATTCTACATTAAGCTTACATCGAATATTTACATAGTAGAAGTACTCTGCTCAGAACAAAAGTAAATGCAATCTCTAGTGGAATAATATTTATAGAAATATAGAAAACGTGAAATTGAGCACCATGTTACATTACAATTTGATAATACTCACTGAAAGGATCTAAAGCTTTCACTTTTCCTCTTTCCTCTTCTGTATCTTCAGCACTAGAATCGGTGGGCTTGACATAATGACTTAAATTAAGCAGCAGCATTTCAGGCGTTTCTGGCAGAGAACGCCTCGACGTCGATTTGATCCGAGCAATTTGCGCTTTCCTAGAATGTTCACTGCAGTACCTGCAAAAAATAAATGCATTAATTTTTTTGAAAAAAAAAAGTTTTGGAAATCTTGTTGGATACCACAAGAAGATATACTTACGAGACATCTCTTCTGTCTAATTTTGGGGCTGGATTCTGACACTTTCTTCCATTACTATTGTATATAAAAGCACACGGTTTGTAAGGTGCGGTAGAATCCTCGAGGATGTGCTTAGAGCAATACAAATATCCCTCCAGACAGGGTTGCGTGCATTCATAGGACGCGTAGTGGCAACTTTGGGCCTGCTTGGGACGTTTTGTAATTGTCGTTGCAGTGGACGTAGGCATCGTAGGCTTTGGTATCCGAAACATGCCTTGCTGCTAATAAAATATAAACACATGGTGTCAATGAAGAATGAAATCTGATTTAAGAAAGTAGGTATGAAAGTATCTTTTCATATTTCAAATTTGCTTTCATGCAGGATGTCTTAAAATAGATGGTTAAACTGAATTGTACTTTTAATAATTTATATCCTTTGTAATACTAGTTCATTTATTATATTAAAGAAGGTCGATCTTCCCTCCTCCCTTGTCATAAATAATTCAAGACAATAGAGCAAAAAATAACTTACTGCATAGGACAATAATCTTTGGACGACGACGATTTTCGTCCTGATAATGAGAGATGTTCGCTTCGACCGTTTATATCGAAGCAACTCTACTTGCAGACCTTGCAGTATCGGAAAAACACAGAATACGGAATGGTTAAAACGAGGAATAATCGTCAATAGATTGGTCACCTAACCACATTGATTTAAAAGTCCTATATATATGTAAAGTTAAAGAGAAGTGCACCGATATAACCTAGTACGGCCAAAATGGCCGAGATTGATCGCGTTCAGCAGCCAAGCCGCTCAGTAGCAGTCGAACGTGATTGGCTCTTACTTTTAGAATCAACCAATCAATGCAGAGTGTTGATAAGACGAACTCAACAGTTGTGCAACAGTTGTGTCTGCTAAACGCGCCCATATTGGCTGTTTTACAGAATGGCCGAAATTTGATTGGCTGATTCAGTACTACTCTATCGCCATTATGTGAAATTATTTTATCTTATATTTACATCGTGCTATAGATTTTCAGTACTGGGGCTTGATTATTGAATTCATTCGCAAGAGAAACCGTATGCGAAAATTCTGCTCTTACAGAAACGTTGCAAGTTGATTTGTTAAAAACTATGCCGTCACAAGTAATGTAATAAAATGGAATGTTTTGATTGGTTAACGACAGATGACGCGACGCGCGACGCGTATAGTGGAAACGCAGCTTTATGTATCCCACGGCAAGCATTTCCGCATCTCACGTATGTACAGGAGTTTCATTAAGCTTGGCAAAGAATTAGCAAGGGCTAAAGTGGAGTAGTGAAAATATATCGATATCAACCAATATTTTTACGAAAAATTGGATAATCATCTTCTAGAATTCTAGAGGTAAGAGAAGTGAAGTTTTTTTATTGTTTAGTTCGTGTATATTTTAAACGTATTAGGAAAATGAATAGAGAAAAATGCATTCATGCAGTGGTCGCACGTGTGCAATGATTTTTTTTGTTAGATTATATTATATACATTTTTTTAAATTTTACAAGAAGACAATTAACTTAATCCCTTGAATTTTGTTAAATTTTTATTATGTTACACTTTTATTATACATATTGTTTAAATTCAACTTTTACTTTTGCACGTGAGAATATACAAACTAAAATCCAATTGTGTTGTCGGACCACGTGTTCTTTGTAATATATTATTTTAATTAAATTCTTTTATTTTTAAGTGCAAAAATATAATGCAAACTATAATGCAAACGTATTTGTAAGCTGTTACTGTAGACAAGGGGGGAAGCGAACAAGCAAACTCGACAATTTCGGTTAAACTTGGAAATATTCGGGATGCTCAACAGCACGTGGCCGTGATTTTTACTTTGTGCTTTGCCACCACATCCTCTCTCCACATGCTGTAAGAGCCATGGCATATAGATAAATTTAAGCAGTAAACAAATTGAATTTAGCTTAAGATAGTCAATTCGCCTACTGCTTAAATTTTTCTATATGCCCTCAGGCTACGTTCGAAAACTTTACTCGGGTGCACACCGAGCCGTTCTATCTTTGTTACTTTCTAGAAATTGAACAAGGACAGAATGACGCTGGTGTGCTACCCGAGTGAAGTTTTCGAACGCAACCCTGTGTGTATGTAACATACAACAGCAGCGCGCTTATTCGAGAAAATTCATTCGCTCTCCCTTCCGCGCGCGCGGTCACCCATTCTAGTAGTAATCCTCCTAAACGTCGCTTGACATGGGAGATTGAACGGGGATGATCAGGGATGATGATCTATTGATCCTAATTAAATTTTTTCTACTAAATTTTTGTACTGCTTATACATTTTTATAGTGTTTAAAAATCTTAAATTGAATATAAAAATTCTCAAAATATTTATTTCTTTTTTTACATAAAAATTTTATTTATTATTCATAATTTCGAAAAAATCAAAAGAAGAAAGATACATAATTCAATATTAATTTTAATTTTTATCTACTTTATATTGTCATTTTATTTTATTTTTTTTATTTAAAGAGTCTTTTTAATATTTATCAATAAGATTATTTGATATTGTTCTATTTTTTTTTCTTTAGAAGTTTATGAAAAAAAAAATAGTTTTGCACAACAAATTAATGTTTAGAGGCTATACATTTATGTTGCGCACGTTAAAAATTATTCAGATATAACCAGGGATTCGATTCTTGAATTCAAACGCAAGAGAAACGTATGTATACGCAAATTCCATTCTTACGAAAAATCTACAAGTTGATTGGCTAAAAGGATCAAATTGACGTCACCAATTGACTGATTTAAAATAAAAATTTCTAATTGGCTGGTTCAGTGGAAAAACCCCAGGCACCGGCACAGCGGGCTGTGATTGGCTGTGGTTAATCGCAACGTGGTCAAACGGGACGCTTCCACTTAAAAAGTCATACGAGAGCCAATCAACTTGCGACCTTGCGAGATTTGCGTTTCGACATCCACTGAAATCGTAGACACTCTAGTGAATTCTCTCACTTTACGAGCGCCCTCCGGTTCCGTGGTGCTTGTGCCGAACGGTCTACGGTCACGCCGTTAAAGCGCGTTTACGCGACGCGGCCGCGCTGGCCTCCGGAGGCGAGGCGACGTAACATCGGAGAGGAGGTACACGTTCGCGGGGACGTGAATTTCTCGAAGGAAGAGCAGGTGAAGGTGGTCGACGTGGTAACGACGACGCGGTTCGCCACGCATGTTACGCAACGTGTGACGCGACCGATGCACCGTCGGTCGTCTTGAGCGTCTTTTTTAACCGTCGCGTGGCAGAGAGATCTTGCGGGGACGCCCGCTCGTCCGACCGACCGCGATGACGATGCATCGCCCCCGCGTGATGCGACGGAGGTTATGACGGCCGTGACGGCGTGATCTCGTGGAGAGACGATCGTTCCGCGCGGGAACACAAATGATTGTCGGTCGAGAACGTACGACGTCCCCCATACATGTTCGTTCGACGACGGTGCCCGACCGACGTTAACGGAACGTCGCGATTCGACGCTGCTTCGACGCGCGTTCCCTCCTCGCGAGCGTGGTGCGCGGAGAGCGGATCGACGAGAGTGGTGCGGCTGCGGCGAGAAGTTTGCGGCGAGTCGTCGCGCGATTCGTCCCAACCGTTCTGGTACTATTCCAGGTTCTACCCCCCGTTCCGGCGTGCTATCAACCGAACGGAATCGACGGGGAGAGACTCTCGAGGCCCCTCGACGGGCCACCCGTTGGACGCGCGTGTCCTCGCGCGACGTCGCGCTCGTCGTGTCGCATCGCATCCGTGTTGCGTCACTCGCGCCCACGGCGCCATTTTCCATCGGCCAAGAACGAGCGACGTGACGGTAGCTGGTGGCGGCGGCGGTGGCGGCGGCAAGACGTGACTTGAGCGCGTGCACCGGAGTGCCGTTCGTACATACTTGGTCCCTCCTCGCCCCCCCGACCTCCGGGTCGTCCGGCGGCCACGCGTCAAGAGTTCGCCCGTCAAGAGTGCGCATCGTTTACGATCTAAACGGAGGCGGATTGTGTGTACATATAAATGGCGGCGGACGAGCGATGGTACTTCTCCAGAGAGCAGCTAGCAAACACGCCGAGCAGGCGGGCCGGCATCGACGCGGACAAGGAGCTGAGTTACCGTCAACAGGCGGCGAACTTCATCCAGGACATGGGACAACGTCTCGTGGTGTATCCTTTTTTATCACGCGCGACGTTCGGTCACGGTCTCCACGCTTCTAGATCGTGTCCCCTTCCGCCCCCCTTACCCCCTCATCTCCCATGCATTTCCCCGATTTCGCGGTTTTATCCGTCTCGACTATGTCGGGCGCTCGTAATCCAGTGGCAGGTGTCGAGGATACCGTTCACGGGGGTCCATGCCGATGAGAGACGCGCGACAGCGGTCGCGATTGACTCCGCGTCCCTCCATCCGCGACACGGACGGATGAAATGGAAGATTCAACCATATTGGAGTCCCGTGCGTCACATGTACGTTTCTTGCCAATTCCCAACAGCGAAAGGACCGTGCCGCCAAGTGCACATAGGAAGGCTCGGCTGATAAGGGATACGGTACCTGGAGCGACATGTAAGTGTTGCTCGGAACGCACACATGTGTGTGTGTATATCTATATATGCGCGCGTGTGTGTATATGCGTTTGTGTTACTTGGACGGGGACCATCGAGTTAACGGGACGTGATTGACACGGGCGAGAATGAGGAAAGACTTAAAAAAGAGATTAAATATCACCCTGAACCACACCTCCACTTTACAGATCGAACGTAATGCCTCTTGGCATTCTTGATTGAGTTCGCGAGTTTCACCCTGTTTGCATTTCGCCTGTCGCACGTGAGGTGCACGCAAACGTGAAAACTCGGGGCGATTCTAAACATGTTTGTTCTAGGCACTACCACCGTCTACCGTATTTAAGTTTTAATGCAGCGCTATCTTTGTAGACTGTTGCGCGGCAGTCGTATGTGGACACTTTAGAAATGTGTGGAAAGTTTGCCTTACGCTTCTAGTTTTTAGTGTTACTTGGAACTTTTGCAACTTCCCAGAAAATTCTACGTCTAGTCCTTTACATATTATATAAAGATTCTGCTTTTTTGTTATATTTTGGCTAGAAAATTTGTAACAGTTTATCAATGTTTTTGTTAATTCTCTCAATTTTTCTTCTTGACAACGAATAAGAGTGCATTTCATTAAATTTCAGTATGCGAATAATGTATGCATTTCATTTTAAATTTCAGTACTTGTACCATTAAACTAAACTGTTATTAGGAAGCTGTAAGAAGAACTGATTGAGTTGTCTGAGTTCATTAAATCAACTTTCCCACATGGCTGTAAACTGAAAATCTAAATAAATTATTTTATATATAAAAAACTATTGTACCTTCTCTCTATTTTCTAATCTTACCATTTAATCTAATTCTATGAAGTTTTAGAGTGATATTGATAGAGCCTAAATTATTTTATTTTTTTTCCTTTAAAAGAAATTAAAAAAAAAATTTTTTTTTTAATATTTGTTATTCAATCAATCAACTTGTGATTTAGCAAGACATTTTTTTCTTTATTAATTATGTCTACACTACAGAGATAGTACTGCGAATGGAGGATATGCGTACTTTTTTTGCGACTTTATAGACTCGGATGATCCCTTGTCGGTATATCACGTAACGCAGAACGTATATAAAGCAGAATATTTCAATCATTACTTTCAAAATTTTTGTCTGCTCAACAATCATACATATGTAAATTACATATATAATTTTACACAAAGAAGAAATACGTTACTAGATAGTATTCTGCTCTGTGTACTCGAAATTGAATACTCGAATTGAAAGTATTCTGTCAAGTACTTTTTAATTATATTTAGAAATGAATTCACACACACATGTATGCTGATAGAAATGGAATCGTTTATGGTACATGTGATGTTAAGGATTCCAATATAGTGAATCCTTTGCTTCCCGTACATTGTCCATCTATACTGTACGGAATTTGCAATATCTTTTTTTTTTAAATTACTGTAAAATAGATGGGGCTTATAGGTATCTCTTTTTAATCTATTACATAAAGTTTGTATTAAAATCATAGATAAAGATCATATTAATCTTTAAGAATGTTTTTTTTTTGTTGCAGAAGATATTGACATAAATATTAGATATATCTTTACTGTGAGTATCCATAGGATCCATATAATTGACGGATACGTGTAAAAATGTATTCCTTATTCTTAATCCTGAATATCCTGAATTTCCATCCTGCATATGAGTAATATAATTTTACTGTGTAAAGAAAGGCCCTGCTCTCCGTGATTTATACGAGAAGAAAAAGTTTTCGGTTAATTTGCTTGAATTTGTGATATATTGTAGTTTTTGTGTCCCTGGTGAAAGGACTCAAATTTCATCAACTTTCTATGATTAGTTTCTGAATTAAGGTAAATGTACCAATGCTGGGACACTTAAGACCTACGTCTAGACACCTTTATTATTTTAGTTTTTAAAGTATAACGCGAATTAAAATCAAAGATAAAATTATAATACAAGAAAAATGTTTTTATCTTTGATTTTTTTATTTTAATTCGGGACATTTACCTTACCAGGCATTTGAAAATCTACACAAGAACCGTTTGTACGTTTGCATACACGAGCTTGTACTTGTGTGCCTCCCCGCATCTGTGTGTATGAATGTTCGTGAATGTTTTGCCCGCGAAGCATTCACAGGCATTCATACACAGATGCGGGCAGGCACACAAGTGCAAGCTCATGTATGCAAACGTACAAACGGTTCTTGTGTAGGAGATTTTCAAATATAATTCAGAAACTAATCCATAGAAAGTTGATGAAATTGGAGACTTTATTAAGGACACAAAAACTACAATATATCACAAGTTCAAGCAAATTGATCAAAAATGTTTTTTTTCCCCATATAAATTGTATGAGGTCCTTTCTGTGAATATCTTGGAAAATTATTTTCCTTAATGAACAAAAATCAGGTCACAATTGTGCATCAACACTGCCATAGTGTACATGCACAGATTCTACGTGTTCCATTCGCTGACGCAGTTTCACAGGAACGCTATTGCAGTAGCGGCGCTCTTTCTAGCTGCAAAAGTGGAAGAACAACCAAGGAAATTAGAACATGTTATCAAAATGGCATATATGTGTCTCCACAGAGACCAACCACCACCTGACAGTCGGTCTGAGGTAGGTTGTTCGTCCTGTGGAGACACATATGTCACTTTGATCATGTCTAAACTTTACATCCGTTTATGCAAAAAAAAAAAAAAGAAATTATGTTTTTTCATCTATTCAACATAAATATCTAATATTATTATTTGCAGCAATTTCTCGAGCAAGCGCAAGATTTGGTATTCAACGAGAATGTCCTCCTACAAACATTAGGATTCGATGTTGCCATTGATCATCCACACACTCACGTTGTTAGATGTTGTCAACTAGTAAAAGGTACAGGTTAGGTCGTAGTATACCATTACTGTATATCAATCTCCATGTGGGATTGCTAGACTCCGATAGAAACTAATTGAAATGGATTGTTTATGTTTTAGCGAGCAAAGATTTAGCTCAAACCTCATACTTTATGGCATCTAACAGGTAATTGTTTACTGCTCCTGTACTGCTACTTTTGCTCGATCAGTAACAGTATCTTTTAGACATTTTATTTTTTGCAAAAACAGAAATGTGCCAGTACGTAAATGGTAGTCGGTTCAGAGAAACTACAGATATTTCCAAAATATAGGATAAAAGCGAAACTATACACAGACTATCATGCAAAGATATATATAAGAGTTTTATCTTTTTTAGAATAATACAAGTAGTTACGAAAATAGTTTTTTACTTTTTACCACTTGTTAGTTATTCATATTTGTACGGTTTTGACATGCAAATCTTTAAAATTGTTAAATAACGATGGTTCTCGATTATGACAGGCTCGATGAGTTCTATGCAGGTTTTTGTACGATTTCTTTTCTTTTGCAGCCTACATTTAACTACAATGTGTCTACAATATAAGCCGACAGTTGTAGCCTGTTTTTGCATACACCTCGCATGTAAATGGTCTAACTGGGAGGTGAGAAAACTTATATCCCCCGAACAAGCGCGCAAGTTGCTGCAGACTGCTGATGTGCGATAACAATCATAATATAAACACTTGTAAAATTATTCATGCATGCGTCGCGTTCGTCTTCTGGTCGATTTATATCTATTTCAATTCTCTGAAACTGCATTAACATGTATATACATGGTACGCTTTTATTAATTGTTTATTCTTTTCTGTGCACAGATACCGCAGAGTACCGAAGGAAAAGAATGGTTCTGGTACGTAGACAGAAGCGTAACTGCGGAGCTACTTCAAGAACTTACAAATGAATTTCTTCATATATTCGATAAATGTCCATCGAGATTAAAAAGGAAAATTATGAGCATTTCCGCTAATCAGAGTCCAAATATTCATCCTCCGAGCCTCCCGAACTCGCCATTCGTAAGTAACTCGCACGTACGAATATGATTCTGGGTCTATTTTCTGTTGCTGTAGTGGCTGTACTAGTTTAAGAACTGTACATACACTAAAGCGTGACAGTTATATGTAAGTTTCTCACGCTTCAATGTATGTATATATATATATATATATATATATACACACACTTCTCGAAATAGTGGAGCCAGGGCAGCAATAGAAAGCAGACTCTCTGTTTTTACATTTTTTTTGTCTATTCCGTGGACGAGCTCTAACTCGCATCTTCTTCTCTTTAGGATACCGAGCCGCGTAGAATACAATCTCCAGCATTGGATGGTGCGGCTGCCATTGTTGCTCAGTTGAGTCGCGCTCATCATGCAGTGGAAAGTGCCGCTGCCGCCCATTCGAGCCGCTCTCATCACGCGGTGGACGGTGTCGCCGCTGCTCATTCGAGCCGCTCTCATCACGCAGCGGAAGGCACTGCTGGTGCTCCCGCTGCCGCCGCTGCCCATTCGAGCCGCACTCATCACGCGGCCGATGGTACCTCTTCTACCTCCTCTACCGCTGTTACTACCCACTCGAGTCGGTCTCATCATACGACAGACGGCGCCGTTGCTCATTCGAGTCGGTCTCATCATGGACAGCAGGAGAAACAGGATGAGAAGAAAACCATCGCAGGACCATCGACGAGAGCAACTGCGATAGATTACCGAGAATATCGCGAGAAGAAGGAGCGAGAGCGTCTGGAACGAGAGAAGGCAGTCGCCGCTATCGGATGCCATGTCGCTGATCCTAACAAGCCTCATCATTCACATCACCATAAACAAGTATCTAACGCAAGTATGTCGAACAAGCACCAGATGCCATCTGTGCAAAAGGGTACTGGCCTTCATCACAATCATCATCATCGGCCGGACATGAAAGTCGGTCAACCAGTGCCGCAGAGACACTCCGGTAGCAGTCAACCTAATCGCGATCCTAATAGACAACGATTGCCGAGAGAACACAGTGCCGGTATGGCTGGCACAAGTGCTGGTATAGCACATTCCTCGCACCACGCCAATTTAGATAGTTCCTCGTCCGAATCTATAGCTCATAGGTCGGACAGTGGTGCTGTGCAAGATACCGCATCCTCGGTGCACGGTAGTTTGCATGAAAAGATGAGTAATAATCACAGCGGACATAGACTGAACGCGCTCGATAGCAAGCATCAGGGGCACGATAAGAGGTTGTACCGAGGAGAGGACCCGAGGCTCAAATCTGCGAAATACGCAGACGTTAACAGAATGGAGGCTCAATTGAGACGAAAAGCGGAGGCGCTGGAGCAGAGAAGTGAGGAGGTGCGGAAGCTGATCGAGAAGCCGTTGCCGCCGCCGAAGCAGGCGGACATACCGTATCTGATGAACGCGCAGCAGAAGCAGCAGGCGCATCATGCCAAGTACAATCAGCAACAGCAGGACAAGGGCAGTTCATTCACCGGTGATATGAAGCACCCAGCAACTGCCAGTCAGAACGCGCTGCCGCAGGGAACGTCTCCAAGCGCGTTGTTGTCGCAGAAGACCGCACCCGTTAAGACACAGATGTACTGTCAGCATACCGCGCAGGGTGTATCCCAGATCCTGAAAGACATTGCTATAAAAAATGGCAATTCCCAGTCTTGCTTGAGCACATTGAACAACGATGATACGAAGTCGGAGAAGCGATCGCGATCGACCACGCACGAGGAATTTGCCGAGAGGAATTCCGTCGATGTCCAACAGGGCAGTCTGCATACACCACCTGGCAAGCACAGATCGCTGTTCAGCCCGGAGACGCCGATCGTGCCCAGAGAATCGCACGCTCAAAGCGCAAGGCCTAAATCGAAACAGAAAACTCCACCCTCCGCAGCCACGAAGATGAAGGAACGCGTATCGCCATTCGCGAGTTCTCCAACACTGCAAGATTCGTTAACAATGAAACGACCGTCCAACGAAGGATCCGTGCATAAGAGGACGCGTGCATCGAGTATCGGTGAGAGCGAGCAGCCGGTGAAGATCAAGACGGAAATCAAGACGGAAGATACAACCAGTTTGGAGGCGATGAAGATGCTCGGCCGCGTGCCTGATCTGATCCAACCGATACGCGACAATCTGTCGTTGTCGAACAGCAGGAACAGCACATCATCCGTTATTAATGACTTGAAGCCACCGGAGCTTATCAAACCATTCGAATCGGATCAGTTTCGTTTCAACGCGATGTCGCAGCACAAAGCCTTATCGATGAATGTGAACGCACTGACTAACGGTATGGACCTCAACGTGGTGAAACAAGAACTCCCGGAACATCGTGTGAGAAGAGAACCTCTAGAGCATTACGTAAAGAAGGAACCGTCGGGACACAGAGCCCCGGAACCAATGCATTCCCAATCGCAGACAAAACTTGAATACACGTCGCCGATGAAATCCGCGCAGAGTATAAGCGCGTTGCTCCAGGAGACACTGCCGCCGATGCCATCGCTGTTGCAGGGACTGCAACAACCTAGCCAATTACCTCTTCAGCAGGTGCACCAAGACCACTTGCAGCACCAGCAACAGCATCATCAGCTACAGTCCATTCAGCATTCGTTGATGGATCACCAATTACCAGTGACGACTCAGTGTTTGTCGATAGCGAGCGATAATTTCACACCGATAGCTTCGACCGTCGATATCAGTGTTCTCTCCGACAATGTGTCGATGATGCTGCCAAGCAACAGCAACATGATAGAATTGACAGCGCCAACAGTCTCCACGGTAACGACTGTTCCTCCGATCGAGGAAAAGCGGTCGGAGCATCATAAGAGCGAAAAGAAGAAAAAGAAGGAGAAGCACAAGCACAAAGATAAGGAGAAGAGCAAAGATAAGCATAAACATAAACACAAGGATAAAGTTAAGGAGAAACATCGTGAGAAAAAAGACAAGGAAAAAAGCGAGGAGACGCCAACGGCGGCGCCCATCAAAATTACGATCCCCAAGGACAAACTGAACCTGAGCACGGAAGCGTCATCGACCGTGGTCGGCGGAGGTCCGTTGGACAAAAATATATCACCTCAGAGCACGGGCCTGAAGATCAAGATACCCAAGGAAAGGCTCAAGGGCACCGATAGTGTGCCCAGTTCATCACCCGCGCAGCCAATGATCCAGGGTCCGCTAAAGATCAAAATCCGCACCGATCTTGGTATCTCAAGGAGTTCCGCGGCGGCGCCGCTGCCATCGTCGACGTCATCGTCGTCGAACGGCTCTAGCGGATCTTTGCACATGCAGCTCTCCTCTGAATTATCCGCGAACGAAATGACAAGTCGGAAGCGCGAGCGAGCCGACCTGATCGGCGACAGCTCGGGCAGCAGTGGCGTCCCGCTCACAAAGAAGCAAGCGCTGATGTTACCTACGACGGGTGGCTACGGCCAGGGCCACCGACCTGGAGAACGGCAGAACGGCAGGCACTATAACTCCGGCAGCAATAATAAGGTACGTGGTAGAGGCGTCCGTCAGCATCAAGGCGGTCGCGGTCCACCACCACATCACGCAGTTGCCGGTCAGCGCGGTGGTAACGCTGGTGGTCACTACCAGCGAGAGATTTACGGTAACGGTCGCGGTAACCGCGGTCATCAACAGTATCATTCCCATCAGTCCCACCATCCCCCGACTGTTCGCGGCGATGTCGGCGGGTACGCGAGAGGGACTGGCCATACCGAGCAGGGCACAGATTCTTATTTTTATGCTAATTATCCAGCATCCATGTTTAGTACATCCGCCGGATACGTGTATGAACCCGCCTATCAGCAATATTATCAACAATTTCAGCAATATCCAATGTACCCGGCGGGAGGTAATCTGATAATGACGCCGGACGGCACCATCAACACGTCGGTACCACCGCCGTCGTTACTTTCAAATCAGCTCTTTCAGAATCAAAATATAATTCAGTCCCAGTCGGCTGTGTCCACCCGGCAGGAAGATACGCAATTGTTGCCCCCACCGCCTCTTCAACCGCCCCCATCACTTCCTCCCCTGCCGAGTGGGCCGCCACCGCCGCCGCCTCCACCACCTCCTCCGTCAATGTCGGAGTGATAAGACGCCTCACTTTATACATGTACATATATATGTATATGTATATTTTACATTGTTCGTATTGTTCGGAAAGTGTGTAGTGAAATTTGAGAAAAAAAAGAATTAGTATTTTATTTAATATTTTCATCTCAATAGTCTCTAGAGTAACCCAACATGGATTATTCTTGATTAACATTTTCATTTGATGTTATGATTTTATGTCATCAATAGCCGATGATGTGCCAGAACGTTCTACATCTTTCAGAGAAAAATTATCGGTTAAAAATGGGATAATTACTTATACACAGTGCTTTCAACGACATTTAACCATTCAATCCATAAACAGCAAATATCTTTTTTTTAAGTCTATGCAGCATTTTTACTTTTGCGATAGTAAAAGAATGTTAAATGCCGAAAATGCACTTTTTATCTTACATCTTCTGAGAGTTGTTGAGCATAACTCAACAAATTTTAATCTTTTTGCTTTGAATGATACTTAGGTTTTTACCTTTCAAATCATACATAAATACCATCACTTTACAAAAAAAAAAAATAAAATTGTTAATATCGATACTTATATATATATACCAAAAATTATGAACTTTCCGAACAATTATACATATGTAAAAAGTTCACTTGCACTATAGAATTTGCAACTAAACCCAGTTATTTACTAAACAGATATGTAGATTATATATAATTATATAATTTTATATAATTATATATATACGTATTTTTTAAATTTCAATCTTTAAGATTGTTTTCTTTACATGTATATATTTTGTATTAATTATTCGCTAGAGACTATTCCTCTTAAAATCAAGTTTCCCATTACGATTTCAACGATGTGAAATTCTGCTTCGTTTTGGATATTTATATTTTTCTTTCTATTTCTTCTCTAAGATCAATGAATACGTGATTTATAATAGTTTACATCGTCTGAATAATATTTTCTTTCTCTCTCTTCTTTTTTCTCTTTGTTTTCTTATTTTTTCTCTCCAGTAATATTTTTGATAAAAGTAAAGTGCTCTGGAAGCGATTAATTTTTATGAATTTGTTCGAAAATTTGTATATACAATGTATATAATTTCTATTTCTTTCAAAGGTAACGGCTAAAAAATCACATAAATAATTCACCAAAATTATTAGAGAATTTATGATGAAAATGAGACGGTATATATAAATATAATCCTCCAACAATATAAAATTCTCTATGTAAATATATAGTACTTTTCTGTCGTGTAAACTCAGATTGTGGACATGATAAATTATCTTTGTTACTCTCTAAATTGGTATATATTTATATAAAAATATATATACACTTTTTTAAATGTGTATGTATATATATACATACATCTTTCTCTTATACTTGGGTTAGGTGTTGAAATCTAAAACCCCCATAATCGTTCTCCGAGCTAATTAAATGCGCAGAAACGCTGTTAATTTTTCTTCTTTCCCTTCGATTCTGCGAAATAATTTGGTAGAAGTAGTAGCATGACGTCGTGCCGTTTATTCTTTATCACCTGACTGCTTCGATCGTATCTTTTTTCCGTACCTGTATAATAGTTGTAGAAAATCTTAGTCGAAAATGGTATCTCGTATCAATGTTTTTTGATTCGTAGTGAAACGGATATTGATCCGATAATGCAATCCGAGTGCCTAAGACATTCGGATGAAAACGTGTGCAAATGCATAATACCAATATTGCAGAAATTGTGCAATTTTCGGTTAGTCGCATACAGCCGATCTCGTAAACCTTAATTGAAGTTAAATTCAAGTGTTTGTGGGATCGAGCTATACCACAATGATAGCAGCTATTGGTACTATAGCAATGCAATGTGTCGACGATATTGTTGGGAAATATCGTTATTTTTTCCTTTTAATTTCCCTTTTCTCTCAAAAATTAGTTTCCCACTTGTAGCCAGCATGATCTACCTACTGTAAGTTTGCTATAGAACTACACCTGTTCTTGCTTGTTACTACTTTCCTTTTTATACCCAGTGCCTGAAAAATAAGAAAAAAAATTTAAATTATATAAATTAAAAAAATTATTAAATTATATAAACTTAAAAAAAAATAGTATGTTATAATAGATGATCAATGAAATTTAGAGAAAAAATCTGTACTTAAATAGCACAGATAATATTTTTTGTCGATGATATTAGATCCTCTGAGATAAATTATACAGCATTTTCTTACCGTGCAAACTGAAATATATTTTGGAAATGCTATAATTACTTGACCTATCTTTAAAATGTATATATAATTTTTCATAATCTTCAAAAAATTTCCTGCAAAGTTCTTGATGGTCATTTTAAAAATCATATCTTCGTTGTGACTCTAATCAGCACCCCCGGTTATCTCTGTGATTCGTATTCTTTTTGTTGCTCTGAAAGGAACCGAGAAATAGGAATATTAGTCAAAAAATAGGAAATTTTTTGAAAATTGTAACTTTCTTAGAAGTTTTCACATGCAAGATATTCTTGCAGGCATCTTTTTTTCTCTGCACATAGTATATCGCTTAATAGTTTAAGTACAATAATTGATTGTTGAATATATAAGAGCCTTAGGGGAAACATCGTAAGTTCGAAGAGGGAAAACTACGTTGTAAAAGTTCGAGAGGAGGGACACTGCCACGTGTGATAGACGAAATATATTAGACGAAGATATAGCGAAGAAAGCGATTTTCTATCGGCGTCAGTTATTCCCGAAAGAACTATTACTCGCGTGGATAGAAGCCTCCGCTATTAGCGAATAGCGAGTAATACGTGTAATGCTTTTGCTAGCCAGGGAGGCAAGCGATTTGTGAATCGTTTTTGATTGCATAAACATAGATTTCAACTTATCCGAAATTACTAATAATTTCGATTTAATTAAATTTTGTGTATATTACACAATCGAGCACGACAATTGTGAAGTTTTTATAGAACAAATATTAACTCAGGAACGTCGCATCGGATTAAATTAGAATGCGAACGGTATATTACGGTCGGAATATATATTTTCTAAGAGTGTTATGCTATGTATACGTATGTGCACATGTATACAACGTCGTTTAAGAAATGTATAGTATATAACGTGCAGAGAAGTGGTATTATATATCGGAATCGTGAATGTGTCATTGTTAATTGTTATATTGTCACGATTACCATCGATGTTTTAATATACGCGACTGATTTGCGAAATGCAGAGGATCTATGATTAAGAGCATAGTTGATAATCTCATTTAACGATTTAAGATGCTCTGTCTATAGTTGTATATAGTTTTTTCGTTCCGTGTGAACTCGAAACACGCTTTGATAATAGTACAATATATTATCGCTACTGCTTTGAACTTTATTAATATTGATATATATGTATTATATGTGTATATATATGTATGTATGTATGTATGTGTGTACGTAGGTATATACATATATATGTACATATAAAGACTTAATAATCCCGCGAGCTCATAAGAATTCACACATTCACATTTTTAATTTAATCTAAACCCTTATCCTAATTTTTGTATAGTGTCTAAATTAACAAAGAAATATAATTTAAAATAAAAACATTACAAAAGACACAAACGCGCGCGTAAAACGGAAAAATAGTGAATAGTTTCATATTTTTGTATCTTCGAAGAAAGAGATAAAATTGATGATCAGTCATTAGTGAAGGGTTTAATTCTTATTGTTAGTTCGATCGAAAAGACTAGTTAGAAAAGAAGTCCTTTTGTATTCTCTTATGGATATGTTCTCAACATTTTCGGCCATTCCTACTTAATTCAGCTAATATCTTAAATTAACTTATATATAGACGTACATAATTCTGTTTCTGTCTGTATCTTAACGCTTATTCTAAATTTCGTCACTTACACTCTACGTACTTTTGTGTTTTCTTCTATACATATCTCTCTCTTTCCTCTCTTCTGCTCCTCCTCTCTATACAAACTTGTTTCGTTATCACTCATGCTCGTCATCCGTTTCCTCGTGTGTGAGCTATAATACATATATATACAAGAATATGTATGTTAAATATTTTTCTCTCACGTCTACATCACATTTGGCTTTCGGTAACTATATCGGAGCTTACACGGGATGAGATTACTTCTAGGCATATGTACTTTTGAACGCGGTTTTTCTCACCGTGTATATGTAGCCAGATATGTGTCAAATTTATCGAAGACCATTAGCATGTATATATTCGATATATTGTGAAAAATTCCGTTTCCGGAATGTGATATTTTATAATCGCTGTGCTGAGGATTTTTTAGGAAGAAATCTCTCATAAATGCTGCATGGGATGCTATTCTCAGGAAACTCGCGCGTGTCTTTTCTCTTACTTATCGTATAAAACTGAAGATCAATGTACCAAGCGACTTGACTTCCGCCGATTGTAACCCGATTTATTGACCAATACGACAATATACGTGAAACGAAATCATGCACGGTAACAAAAATGCAAGTGAAAGAAATGAAACTGCAAGTAGTCAAATTGTGCGATTACGACAGTAATTGAAAACCAGTAATAGAAAGACAAAATAATTGCTAAGGTAAATCTAGTTTTTATATTCTGTGATCGTAAGAAATTTAAGAGAAAACAGAAGAGTATATTATATATATATATATTTATATAGCACTTTATTCGATATCATATATCTTTCTCGTTGACATAATGCATTTTTTAATTAGTTTAGAGCTGATTTTTTTCTTGATAAAAATTCTATCGAATTAATGACATTAAAATTTTGTTTGAAAGTAATTGAGACGACGAATTTTCTTAAAAATTATAGCACCTTGAAATTTGACAAAGGATCTGTGATTGATAAGTGACACAATAGAGAGAAAGGGAGAGATGAAAAGGGAGTGAGCGAGCGTGCGAGAGAGCGAGAGAAAGCGAGAGAGATGATACACATATATATGTATATGTTAAAGATGTATATAAGTCCAGCGTTTTTCGCAAAGATATTTTTGATAATTTTAGAAATTCACAATTTTTCTTAGTAGTCCTCGAGATATTTTTCTTTATCTCGATCCGGAGTAGCGGGACTGTCCATTGTATTTCGTCGTAGTAAAATGATTTAGATTTCGGATTAATGGAATCGTCGACAAATCGGTGTATATCGGCAATGCTTTCAAGCTGTTGTTAGCCAACGAATGCTACATCGATCTAAAACGAATAATCGTTACGAAGACATCACACGCTGCAAGCTCACGTGCGCGTGAGCAGCGAATAGCATACGAATGAATTGAGAAACATAAATCTTAGGGTACAATTAACTCGCCAAAAAAAAAATAAAGAAGAAGAATATATATATGTGTAACGTGAACACTGCGTAAATTCTGTACACGATGTATATTCACCACTCGTCGCGTACGCTACCTGTCTTGAGAAAAAAGAAAGAGAGAGAGAGAGAAAGAGAGTAACGCAGAAATTATCAATTAACACACAGTCATTGAAACGTTTCAAACGTTTTAATCAATAGCAAATATTCATCCTCGATTGTTCATGGAAATTCGAGCGAGAGATAGACGATTACAGGCGAGGAACTACACGCAATCATATAACAGGGATCGTACGCGTCGCATGGTCGATAAAAAAGAAAAAAAAATTAAACAACGCAAATAAACGTACTGTGCAAACGAAACGTACCTTAGTGATTATTTTGTCTTCTTAATACCACACATGTTATATGTACATATGCAGTATCGCACACCGTACCGCCGCATCTCTTTTTTTTTTTTTTAAATACATATATGTATGTACTAACATCACAGCTCAGTATATTGTACGAGTACCATATTGCGATGATTGCTACATAAGTCACACACGAAACGAAGCTCACAAAAAACCAACAAAACAAGATTAATTGACGTTGCCCGTGTCATTTGTTCCCGTTGCTTGGTGAAGGGTACACCACGACCACTATTGCTACTATTGTTAGGAGCAAAATATTATCGTTATCGCTGAATTATCGGACTATCGCTGTTGTTGTAATGGTGTTGTTAATGTATGCGTGTGTGCGTGCATGATGATTGACGAATGTGAGTACGAGCATGCGCTCGCACGCTTTACGCTTTTCTTTGCATCCGTATATACATCTGCATGCGTAGAATTTGCAAATAGACGCTTCTGCCAGTTTGCGTAGCTTAACTCGATCCCACTTTGTTGCGCATAATCGAAGAGGAACCGGAAATAAGGGGCAAGTTCACCGCAAAGATGCTAATACGATACTCCATTCTCCTTTCGCTCGCACTGCGAATTATAATTATTTGTTATATATCATTACGTGTATCACGCTTTTCGCCTGGAAGACCTCATACATTGAAATTAATTTGAGATAATTAACTTTTCACTATCTATCCGTTCCCATCAATCTGAGATTGAATTCTTACGGAAACGGATATTAAAAGATTCACAGGGGAATGAAGAAAGAATTCACGCTACATTTAGCTACGAAAATGTGAAAATTGAGTCATTTATTTTGACAATTCTGCTGGAAACACGCACGAAAAAGAACGCCACGTCAGATTCGGTTTAGATTCACGTCTCGTTACCGTTCATAAGATTTAAAGTCTTGATTCTAAACAGCGCATCATCCTCAAAATAATAGACTCAATTATGGTCAAAAGATATATTAGACGTGTACACGGCGCACATTTATTTGCGTGACGTGTTAACTATTTTTACTAGCGGATGTTTCGTTTCATGTTTGCATTACTTCACGGAGCAAGACGTCACATTTCTATTTGTCGTTTTCAGGAAAGACACGCGTCCAGCCATCACAAAAGCTCCAGCAAGCAGCTGCCGCAGTCTCAACAGTCCCATGCGACGTAGTATGGCTATTTGGAAAATGATTGGTGGAAGTACTCTTAAAGGATCCTTTTCTCGATCGGTCCATTCTGGAAGAGGAAAGGTCAAATGGAGAGATACCGCTGTATATATGTTGTTGTATGTCTTAAGATATCGTCCGAGATACATAACAATTCGAATATGTTCTGAGATATATTCTGAGAAATATCTGTGAAATATATCAGGACATATTTGATTTACCTGTATGCCGTTTACCTCGTATATTGATTGCCTTGATAAGGATCATCTCTTTACTCGCTTGGTTTTCTTCCTCATTCTCGTCTTGTCGTTCTCTCTCTCCCTCTCTCTAATTTTCTTTTTTTAGGGATGAGTAAAAGTTTCCCACGTTGCATAATATGGTGTTTCGCATTAGCTTTTGACGAAGGCCGTTGTTTCAGTGAAATACTATAGAGTAGGAAATGCAAATGAGAGAGAGAAAAACATGATCTTACTCAGGTGAATTGGATGTGACTCATTCCTGGTTGCTTGCGAATTTTTCATTCGCGTTTCTTCTATTCATTCAGCACACATGCAATTGAGTGATAATCCTTAAATAGAGATGATCCTTGTTGACTCGTGAGACGAATGCGGACGACGTTCCGCCGTCTGTGTCCTAAGTGAAAATTAACGACGAAATGCATAATGTACTGGCGCATTTAATGCGATTATAACGACTTAATAACGACGCTGATACGATCTAACGCTCCGCTATTTTTTACGCGAGTTCCCTCCCAACTTGTTTGTCACAACTGAATCTCACGTCTCGAAGTTATTTTTATTTCATTTTATTTTAGCTTATCTACGTCCCCTTTTATATTCCAAGTGATTGATAATTGATAGCCTCTTACAGTTGATAATTTCCTATGAGGGAGACAACTAAATTGATTGTATCTGTTAGATTGAAGAGAATATAGAAAAAGTGTTCTTTTAATAATTAACTCGCGCGAGTAACGAGGCGTTAAATCGGAGAAAAGTTAAGCGGTTAACGTGCTGCTTTGCGAACAACGCGAGAATGAGATCTTCGTTGTTTCAGAGGAAAGAAAAGAGAGAGAGAGAAAAAGTAAAAAGAGAAGAGTAACTCTGCGAGGAAGCTTTGCAAAGATAGAATTCTGACAAAAAAGAAAGAATTCTTTCTTTACACTATTTCGCAGCCTTAGATATTTCACAATTATCCCGGCGTTCTTCGCTCGGAAGAACGTGAATATTCATTCATGTCGAATATATTCTTGGCCTGTAAATTGACCATCGACAGGTTGGTTCGTTGCAGAGGAAAATTTTGCAAATTTGGGATTTTAATTTAAGTAGCTGCATCCAATGAAATTTTTAAGTAGACTATTATTAACTGCCCGACTGTGCGATTTGATTTTCGGGTCGCTCTTTCGGGATATTAGTTAGACGAAAAAAAAAATTGCGTTCTTGTAACATATTGGATTTGCCGTAGCGTAAAAGATACTCTAGATTTTTTAAGTAGGGCTATTCTGAGCGTGCAAGCTACTCTAGATTTTTTAAGTAAAGTAGGGCTATTATGTTACTATAACTAAGGATCGTCTACGACAGGCCTGGTCAACTTCGAGCTGCGGGAGTCACGACACTTCTCCTTTTCCATCCACGGAAAGTAGGGGGGAAGAGGTTCCTCCGGTTTCTCCTACTCTCTCCATAGATAGAAAGGGAGAAACGTCGTGGCTCCGAAGTTCAAAGTTGACCAGGCCTGGTCCACGGACTTCGAATACGTTATGCATTTAACAATGCCTTATTTCCGGCTGTGTTTTAATTGATATTTGTCCCCTTTGGATTCTTTTCACGCGCATCACGATAGCGATGCCGGCCCATAGAGAATACGCCCATTCACATATTTCTCACGATGACTCGACGATTCTGAAATCTTCCGGTTCCGATGATTCACCCCCATCGAAAGTCAGTGTCACCGTTGCTCTTATCTTGTTACCGATTGTTCCGCGAGATAAATCCACGACCGAATGTCTCTACAACGAAACGATCGATTCAGATTTAAGAAGAAAGCAAATTGACTCATAATACGCGACACACATTCACACGCATACAGACACACGTACAGTAAAATACCTGCTCGACGATACCCGAATGGTATTTATATTATCGTCTTATTACTGTGTAAATAGTTTCCCTACCTGCATAATAAAGTAAGTAAACATAATATGCTCTATCGCGTAATTTAGTATAAAGGACTATGAGGTAATATTGATATTGTATCAACAGACTGTACATAAAATTATTTTGTAATGCCAAAAGAAACCAAATGAGAGTAAGCTACTTCGAAGCACGGTGTTGCGCATAGTTGAATGCGTACGAGAGAAGAGCACGCGTATAACGCACGTATACACAGGCAGAAAACATACAGACACAACAAAATACACATACACACGCGTGCGCGCATCGGATACCCAACCCTAGTTGTAAGAAGTATGATCGCGCCCAATCACCCACGCGAAATTAACACCTGTACAACGTTTCGTTCGACGATACGCGCCAATTATAGTTGTACTTTGTTCGGCGGTACATGACGCCGCGTAGGATCAAAGTGTGTTCGCTCGGTCGACGATCGTCTAATCATATACTTTATTTCTTCTTTTTTATATATATATATAAATAACGATCAACTTAAGTTAAGCCTAAGTTAAGTGTCAATTATGGTTATGGAGTTAAGAATTAGGAGTTGTCTGAGAATAAGAGAAGGTCGAAAAAGAGATTTAGAGATCACTGGCTATACGCGTAGCTAGGATTTAATTAACGAAATTTGTACTGCGAGAGACGTAGAGGGACGTTGGATTGATTAGCGGTCTTGTTATTTGAATGTTCGATCTATCGTGAAAAGTGAGATTCCCTTTACGTGAATCGCAATAGCACGTCTTGTTCCTCCGTTTCTTTTTTTTTTCGTAACGTGCATGTATTGCACAACGTATACGCGGAGTGCGCATAACAAATCTAACGACGATCGTACAATGTAGGGCCGAAATTACGCGTTGCAATGTTTTTCGTTCGATTGAGTTGCGATCGAGTTATCCGACGCGATAAAATTGCGATGCCGAATGTCTCTCATGGTAGTAATATTTTTAATTCTTATTGTAGGAGAAAAAGAAAGAAAAAGAAAAAGAGAGGGTGGAGCGAGTCAATTTTATCGCGCCGATGTGCATTTTGGCGTAATTGTCGAGCCTCGTAGCCGAGAAAGAAAGAGAACGGAAGGAGAAAAGAAAGTAAGAAAAAATACTGAAAAAAGAGATAAAAATAGATTTCGTTCAGCAGTCTTCTTTCGCTAAAAGCACTTTTTCAAAAGCTCGTCTCTCGGCTGCGCGGCGTAGGCGTTTATTGCTAATTCGTTTCGCCATGTAATTAGCGCAATTATATTACGAGGGACAATCAGAGCCGTTGAGCGGAGCAACATCACAGCTAAAAACTAATATCCTTCTTTTTTTACGTATTTACAACCTCGCGGTACTGCGTGCAAGAGGCAACGCGTAATCAAGTGATTATCCTGATGGAAACTTTTAGATTTTATTCGTTACGGAAATCGCAAACAAGTCGCAACTGCGTGTCTTGCGTCAAGCATTCCCGCTTCTTCTTTCTTTGTTTTAAAGTTAACGGAAAGGAAAATGCTTTTTGAACGTATTTTCAAAATGTTAATTAATGTGTAATCTAATGATTAGTGTAGGTCTGGTCAACTTCGAGTTTCCCTACCTTTCCCTCTCTTCGTGGATGGAAAGGAAGAAGTGTGTCGTGTCTCTGGAGCTTCAAGTTGACCAGGCCTGGATCAGTGCTCAGCAAACACCAAATAACATGTAACTTATAATTTCCTACTTAACAATGTAAATGCAATGTATTACTTGGTGTTTGCTGAGTGCTGTCCGAGATTTGTAATTCCGGGCATTGGATTTGAGATGTGTTGGCGTTCTACCACCCTTTTTCTTAATGAAGATAGAAATCAATCGGCATTTACGTTGCTCCTCTCAACGGCTCTAGTCCGGAATCTTAAAGTAACGTCCGAACGATCGTCGTCACGGTGGAAGGGAGGGAGAGAAGTAGCCTTCGTCGTTGTCGCGATTATCACGGGTGTGCGATGCGCCGATGAGATGAGGCCCGTGTGCTGATCGTGCTGGGAGGAACGGGCGACTAGTGAAAGTCGATGGGAATTGTGCCCACAATGCTGTACATAGTTACTTTATCTGTAAGGACTTAGAGAAATAACAGCCGACATTTGCGCGACGAGAGACAAAGAGAGCGAAGTAGGGAGGAAGGAAGGAAGGAAGGAGGAATGTAAATTATACCGCTCTCGCGTGATCTTGTCCCCCGGTCGCGGCCCGGAGAAGCTTCTCCCTCGCGCTCGGCACGGTGCTGTCCCTCGTGGTCGCCGTTTTTTACACTCCGGAGGACCGTGGACTCTCGGATCACGTTCCACACCGCTCGCAAACCGTTATTTCGCGAAGCTCGACGAAAAACATGAGAAACGTTAAGGCTGCCCCTGTGTGGGCGTTGAAGCCTCCTTCGAGTGGTTTCGTGGGGTTGTCTGGGCGTTTCCCCGTGGGGTGATACCTCCGGTATTTTCCCTGCGACGTCGAGTGGGATGCGGGGCGCATAGAGAATATAATTATTCCGGGCGGAAGACAAATCCGTCTTAGTGGGGCGGGAGGAGGGTTCGCGCAATTCCTGGAGTGATTAAATGGTGCGCCGCGAGACTCATCTGCCAGCCGACGGGCTCGCCGTTCCGGTTCGCATCTCTTTTATTCCCCCCCTTTTTTTTATTTATTCTTGAACTTGCGTTACGTCTTTACGCGCGAAAACGCGCGCCGTGCCGTGCCTCGCGAAGTCGTTCCCTTGAAGTTGCCCGCGCGAATCGGGCGCGGGCTGAAGCTGACGGCGCGACCGGGTACCCGGCTGAACCGAGCCGAGTTTTGCCTAGCTTAAAGGCGGCGTTCAAAAAAAAAGTTATCCTTAATAAAGGAGAGAAACGAACGATCATTAAAACCAACTGCCAAAGACTTTCTTTACCCTGTCCCTCCGTAGGCGTTTAATTTCACGCCACTCGTGTTTAATTCTATATCATCAATGGAGATTAACTTTAATTTCGGTTTAACTTATTTTTTATCTTATACAGTTCTTTAGAACTGTATAAAAACTAGAAAAAATAACAAGTAAGTTAAACAAGTAAATTAAAAGTAATCTCTCATTGACAGAAATGGACATCGGTCGTTTTATTGTCAGATTTCAAATTTTAATTCAGAGATTTCGGAGATGCGCGCGCGAGCGCGCTTGATAACCGCGAGGGAGGGGGAAGAGGGTTCGCGCGCAACTTCATTTCGCGTTTCCGCGCTGCGTGAAGTTGCTCGCGATTGAATGTAGCAACGCAATCGTTACACGCCGTTTGTACAGCCGTTTAATTAAGCTAGCGTGCTGTTTGTTTCTGTGTAGTTTGTAAGATGTAGATTTAGTAAGGAGAGATTTAATAAAGACCGCACCCTTGGTCGCAAACCGAGGCGTTTTTCTTCACCCTATATCCCTCCTTTCCCCGCCCCGTGCCCGCGTACTTTATTTCTTATGCCTTGTTTCTAACTAGGCGCGGAATGTTCGGGCCGCGACGCGCACGAGTTTGATTCGACCTGAAGTTCGGCGCCTGTCCAGAATCCTGATGACTGAACCGCGTCGCGTTTCTTCAGCTTTAAGGCGGCACTCGCGAAAGCTAGTCTCAATAAAGAGAGAGACAGAACGAATATTAAAACCAAAGAACAGCCAAAAGTTTTCTTTTACACAATTACTTATGCTTTTTCATCTGTCTGCCAATTAATCGCGATATATCTCGATAGAGATTAGAATTTCGAGGATGCTACGGGCAGTGCCGGATCTGCCGGCATAAAACACTACAACTTCTTTTTAAGATCTCTATAAATATAAAATATTATAAGATTTATAAGTATAACATATAATATCGCTACGTTAGAATTATTTCATATGCTTCTTAAACAACTAATTCGGGTATCGAGAATTTCTGCGGTATATTTATAAGTTGACATGATAAGTATTCTTTATTAAAAATAAATTTAAAGGAACAAAAGCACTACATAATATATCTGCGACCCCTAATTAAGTAACACAAACGTTCTTCACAAATAAAACATTTACAGTAACAAAGAAAGTAAGAATATCCGAAAATAACATCATGCTGAGCTATTCATTCATTTAACTTCCATCAGCCGGGAAAAGTTCCACAATAGAATGCGTGTATCCCATTTTTCGTCGATTTAAGAAGCCCTCGGAGGCCCCCCGCAGATCCCTCATTGTTCTGTATTCAGCTGTGAATGTGTGAATTCCTCTCTATGCGGGAGCTGCCTCAGGCTGCTCAGGCAGGAACTTTTTCGCTCATCGTCATCATGTACCGGACGTTGTATACGTGCGAGGGACCACAACGGGGACGGCGCACCTCCGAGATCGTAATTTTGGATCAACCTTTTTTTCCCCTCGAGTGGCTCGCGATATCGCGAGATGGAGGCGGGTGACCAACCTCGGCCTGATATGAGGGATTAACCTAGAGCCAGGAGATTTTCCAAGGTCCGACCGTATGTAAACAAGGTACAGATGTCTCGTTCCGTCGATACGCGATATCGGTCCGCGGTAGTTAACGACTACATTTTTTTTTTATCGCGTTGCACCGGTATTTTGCGCCTACCCGGAGCTTACAATCGTCTTTATTCCAACTGGACAGCCGCCGGTGCCACATTGTTGACATTGCAATGACAGATTGATATATCTTGACGATTTCTTTACAGGCACTCAAACTGTATTCAACACCTTCTACGCAGAGTCGCATTTGACAATCAGGATGTCTCGTGTACTGTTGTCTCGCAATCAAGCGTCGCTGTCAAAGTGTATGTTGCTTAGAAACGAATGCAGGCAGATCCATCATTCGTAAGTACAGTGTTTAGGTGAGAAAAAGTCACGTTGCTTGTTATGTGTGTCTATAAATGTATTTGCAATTCGTTGCGTTAGCTGCAAAATCCTGGTGGTGGGAGGTGGCACGGCTGGCTGTTCGATGGCAGCAAAGCTGTCGAGAAAGCTGAATGATCCGAAGCAAGTGATCGTGCTGGAACCCAGCGATGTGAGTAACAAACAGAAATTGCGATATATACCTTCTTTAACAATGAATTCTTTTAATTTTTTCTAGGTGCATTATTATCAACCCTTGTTCACTTTAGTTGGAGGTGGTATCAGTCCTTACGCGTCATCGAGAAGGTATATGAAAGAGGTTCTGCCAAAAGAAGCAAAGTGGCTAAAAACTTCTGTCGTCGGGTTTCAGCCAGACGTTAATAAAGTATCGACGCATCATGGAGATACTATAGAATATGACATTATGATCGTTGCGCTTGGCCTGCAGTTGTACTGGGACAAAGTAAGATATTATACAGTGTCTAAGTATATCTAAACTGAATTCTTACAATAGTATAGTGCTGAAATACTTTTCACAGATTCCAGGTCTGACGGACAGCATACACGATCCTGACGCACAAGTCTGCTCTATCTACGGGCCCGACACTGTGCCTCAAGTTTACCAGAAGATAAAAAACACCGGACAGGGAACCGCGATATTCACGTTTCCGAATACTCCAATCAAGTGCCCGGGCGCACCTCAGAAGATCGCCTACATTGCCGAGGACTACTTTCGCAAAGTATATTTTCTCTACAGTTATCATGCGTCAACTTGCAACAAGAATCTTCAATTAATCGATAATGTTTAATTCACCCAAAGCGCAAGTTACGAAATGGCATCGACGTCGTGTACAACACAGCATTGCCGGTTATATTCGGAGTTAAGAAGTACGCCGATTCTCTCTGGGGCGTTTGTAAGCGGAGAGACATTACCGTTAATCTACAGACGAATCTGGTGAAGATAGACCCGAGCAAAAGGCAAGCCACGTTTGAGAAACTAAGCTCACCGGGAGAGACATTGGTACAGGAGGTATGTTCCATGTGAGATGAAAAATAAAAATAAAAAATAATTTAAATACATTTAAATATTACCGATAAATTAAAATCGTTAATTTTCGCTGTTCTGTTAGTACTCTCTTCTCCACGTGACGCCTCCGATGGGACCGGCTGCAGTTTTGAAGGAACATCCAGCGCTGACTAACGAAGCCGGATTTCTCTGCGTCGATCCGAAGACGCTGCAACACACGAAATATTCGAATGTGTTCGGCATAGGCGATTGCACAAACACACCGAATTCTAAGACAATGGCCGCAATAGGTAAAGAGAGAGTATTCTCGAAATTTAATAGACGGTAAAATGTGATGACTTGTATATACTTGTATATCTACCACAACATTCATTGTGCAGCCGCGCAGGGAAAAGTGTTGTACCGGAATATATTGGATGATTTGGCCGGCAAACCAATGACAATGGCCTACGATGGTTACGCGTCATGCCCGTTAGTTACCGGTTACGACAAATGCATTCTGGCCGAGTTCGACTACAAAATGCAACCAAAGGAGACCTTCCCGGTGGACCAAGGAAAAGAATTCTACGCTATGTTTTTGCTGAAGAAATATATGTTCCCGTTCATATACTGGCACTTGATGTTGAGGTAAGAATTTAAATGGATATCGTAAACATATGTAGAATTTTATGTTAAACCTTTGTATTGCTATATAATCTTTTTTTTTACACACAGAGGGTACTGGAATGGACCAGAATTCTTCCGCAAACTCACGAAAGTTCTGAAGAAAGATTAGTGATCGTAGAAAAAAAAATCCGAAAGGAAATATGCTTTTATGCCTTTTCCTGTAATTAACCAGTAAAGAATAACTCGTGTTTCTAGTTCTAATATCGTTAAGGCCATTGCACGAAACAAAGTTTTAATCATAATCGTAAGGCCGTAAGAAAATAGACTAATCACACTTGATTATTCTTCGAGCTCAAGGAGAATAATCAACTGTGATTGGTCTATTTTCTTCTGGCTTTACGATTATGACTAAAACTTTGTTACGTGCAATGGCCTTTACACACGTATGTACATATATATATAAATATAATCTTCTTCTTATACAAAGTTAGATGTACAATGAAATTTAATATATTTATAATATGGCCGAATGCAAAAATATTTTTTTACATATATATGTTCTGAGCTATTGTAACAAATTAGAATAATATAATGTTGTTGGGATATAGAAGAAAATTTCAATTAATGATTCATGAATTTTTATTACGAGAAAATATGAAAATTGGCGCACTTTTTTTACCTAGAAACACTTGTAAAGGTTTTGGTTATACTGAGGCACTTGGCAACCCTGTCCTGGTGGACACGTCAAAATTAGGTAAACTTGACGTAAACATGGATGGTCAACCATTGGTAGGTTTTTAAGATAAATATCAGTTATTTTGCGATAAACACCAATTAAGAAACCTTATAACATTCGTTCGTGATAAGAATACCGAATATGATATATGTGTATCGGAGAGCCTCGGTGAATATTACGTGCCATAACCTAAACGTGACACCACGAACCTAATTTATGAATCATATGGTATAATCGATTTTTATTTTTAATTTGTTCTCTCAATTTTACTCCTCGCGTCATTCCTGAGATAAGGAAGGGAAAAAAGGATTCAAACGGCTTGTTAATATTATCTAACTTAAATCTCGCACTGTATACATATTTTATTATGTATTCTGCTGTGTGTTCGATTATGTAGACACATATGTGGTTTTATTAATCACGAAATTGAACGTAGACAATTATTCTAGGAGCCTACGCTGTACACAGTCAAGGGAATGGCCATCCTTGACAACGATGGCAACAGGATACTGGCAAAGTACTATGACAAAAATGTGTTTCCAACGTCGAAAGAGCAGAAAACGTTTGAGAAGAATCTGTTTAGTAAAACGCACCGAGCAAACGCGGAGATCATTATGTTGGATGGTTTGACTTGTGTCTACAGAAGTAACGTAGATTTGTTCTTCTACGTTATGGGCAGCTCACACGAAAATGAAGTATGTAAGATTATGAAACTGTTAAGTAGTTCAATACTATCACGGAGTATGTATATTAATTTATCGACCTTGTTTCAGTTGATCTTGATGAGTGTCCTGAACTGCCTGTACGACTCAGTAAGTCAGATCCTCAGGAAGAACGTGGAGAAGAGAGCGGTATTGGACAGCTTGGACATAGTAATGCTAGCTATGGATGAAATTTGCGATGGCGGGTAAATAAAATATTTATTTAGCCGATGTTAAACGCAATGGCGAGGTAACAGGATTATTTATTTCAGTATAATTTTGGATGCGGACGCGACAAGCGTGGTGCAGAGAGTAGCCCTGCGTACGGATGACATTCCACTTGGGGAACAAACAGTGGCACAGGTAATACTTTATTTCAGTACAATCTTATTTTCATCTTGAGTTGTAAGTTAAAATTTTGAGTCATATGAAAATTGATCTCCTTATTCTAGGTATTGCAATCAGCCAAGGAACAGCTTAAGTGGTCATTATTAAAATAAGTGTTTCCTTTTCATAGGATTATTTCCCGTGTAGAGACACATGTTCGTAATACATACCATAAAATATTATTATTATTGTATGATATAAGAATTTAATGAAAATGTCTATAAGGAATTTAAATTGTCTACTAGTTTATCTTTTTCATTCTCGGAATGGCAATTCTTAAAAATGTAGGAATGTCTTAGAAAGGCAATTTTTGGAACTTTGGAAAATTCTTGAAATTTTAGATAGTGCGACCTCCTTTCCGATTATATTCTCCATAATGATACTTTATCAGTTTTTGAGGTTTCTTTTATTTTCGCGATTTGAAGTTATGAATTCTTGAAATCACAATTCTTACCATTCTTGCTGAATACTCGCAGTCGATAAAGAAACTATTCGGCTACTCGATAGACGATTATGTCGATATTACTCGTAATTATTAACAAGAAAATAAAAATTTTTTTCGATAGGTGACGCCACTGACCTAACTTTTAATTAAACATAGCTGCTCGATTATTGGAGACGATGCCTCCTTTTATTCATTTGATATTTGATGCAGAATATATTTTAATATATCATACTGCATCCTGCATATGATTTTGAAATATTATCTTCTAATTATATTATTATGCTTATGTACACATGCACTACATATCTTATCAAATGCAATGCTTATTCCGCGTGCGATCTCTGATGTCACGAGACATACGGAAACGTACTTGTTCCCGTTGTTAACGGGAATAAATCTGGGGATCATCTTCGCGCGATTATAGCGTCGAGATCGGCGAGTTTATCGAAATTATCCCGGCTTCAATCCCCGCGCGCGTGTCTCTAATGGAGCCTCGGTGATGCTGAATTGCTCGCACGAACTTTTTACACGGCGCGGACCCCCATCGGCGCCCACCGCCCCCCAGGGAAATCCAGCGAGCGAGGGTGGTCGTGGACGAGAGGGGAAGAGAAAAAGAAGACCGAGAGAGAAAGAGAAAGAGAGAGGGTGGATGTTAGGTAACGCGTTGCGCGCGGCAATACGGAGAAGAGCGGCCACGGGATATACCCCGGGTTCTCCGTTTATCCGTCGTCACGTGACGGCGACCCGTGTGGACGACCCGTTTCGATCGTGTCCGTTGGTTACTCTTTCATCGGCCTCCTCCGCGCTGGGAATTTTCAATTTGATTACAAACTGCCCGTACGCCACCCCGGGTCCACCCTCCTGCGCCGCGCGTTTCCGCTTTTCCTCCGTTCCCCCTTTTCCTCCTCCTCCTCCTGCACAGCCGGCCTCCTCCTGCTCCTCCTGCTCGTCGCCCCTGTGCCACTCTTTCTCGCGTGCGACCCCGATGAAAAACTCTCGTCGCTCGATCGCGACGGAATTATTGGCCGGCCGACTTTATTTATGGCGTTCATTTTCCTGGAGATCGCGGCCGGAGCACAGAGCACAGCCCCGTCCGCCATTTTTCCCCCTTCCCTCTCGCTCGTTTCTTTCCACGCTTCTTCCTCATCTCGCTAATTACTTGCTTATTCCGCGCCTGATTTCACCAACGTTATCAATATTGCCTGTCCTCGATGCCTAATTAATCAATGCCGCTGTGCGCTGTGTTTCTACTTTTGTAAATAAATAATTACTTTTTAATTATTCTCGCACTGTACAAACAGATATTTCACTATTGGATGATTATCTCTCATTCTTCATATCTTCTTTTCCATTACGTTGTATTCTGGAAGTCAACTTACTCCCAGTCGCAGAATAAATAATAAATTTAAATTGATAATTAATTCAATCCTTCCACTTGATTTCTCGAGTAACTATGTATTATACATCAGATTCTCCGTAGAATAATACTTTTCGGAAAATGTTTTCTCCTTCTGAAAACAAAAGAAACAAATTAAGACTACAAAAGTCTGGAAACTATTAAAACAAATAAATTTGTAAATCAAATGTATATAAAAAAATATACACTGTTGAATTCATAATGTCAAACTCAATTGAGTCATTTTTAACCATTCCTGTAGATCGCAATTGCTCCTACTTAATACGTCGTTAATTTAAATAAAACATTGTCAATTTAACTGCAATAAACCAATGGAGTTAAAATCATATTTTTGTGTTCAAATAATAAATTTTAACACACATGGTAATTAAAAATAACAAAATGTTATTTAACTCAAGGTATTGGTTTAAATTTCATCCTATAATATTCAACAGTGTATATATAATATATGCAAATTATTCCGTGACATAACATCGAAATGACACGAAATAAAACGTCTGTCGATCTCAATAGAGTCGCCGTCAGATTTATCGACGACGTCTATTCCTACTTTTCCCCTAATGATCGGCAATTCCTTCTTCAAAGGGAGGTATTTCACGGCGGTCCTTATAGCTCTCTCGCTCGTGCACGATTTTCAGTACACAGCCGCCTATTTCCTTCCCCGGGAACATCCCCGCACGGGAGATGTTTCGGCGCTCCATCAATTTCTCTCCTTTTCCCGTCGACGCTCGGTCGCGTCGCCCTTTTTTTTTTCCTCTCGCTCTCGCGCGAGCCGTCGATACCGCGATTTACGACCCGTCAAGCGAGGAAACGAGCAGGACGTTGATAACGACGACACTTTGACGAGAGAAGCGCGCATCGTTTTCTCCTACTAGCAACGGGGATTAATTCCGGACGCGCGCGCTTTTTTCGCGTTGTGCTATCTTTGAAATTTGAAATAATAAGATGAGGGTTACGCGCGATATTAATAACGCGTTTTTACCTCTCGCGATTTTAATGAAGCAGATATAATAGATCGGAACGACATGACAGTTTTGAGCGAATCGCCGATAATCAATAAATTCAGAGCTCGCTACGATTGCACTAAGGACGACTCGAACCTCTCAATCGAATTATCACTTAGAAAAATCTTCAAAAAAAGAAAATCACATATAAGCACGCTATTAATAGCCCCGAATCGGCTGTGATAACGTTTCGGCGTCGTCGTTATTGTTACCTCGTATAGTCGAGAGCTATAAAGTGTTGATTCATTCATCATCGGGTGGCCCGCCCGGCAATCTTAAACACGTCCGAGTGCGTTTCGTGCACGTATCCGAAAAGAGGCACACTCGTAAATCAATAAATAACCCCGGCGAGAGAAAGTGAGAGAGAAAGGGGGGAGAGAGAGATGAGCCTCGTCGCGAACGGCACATGCCCGAGATGCTAAACGCGCCCGTTAAACGGGCTCGGATCGAATCCCGCTCCTAATGTTCTCGCGCACGGTGGTCCAGGTGGCTCGGCAAGGGCAATTAAACGTATAAACGGCGTGAATTAGCCGCAAGAATTGGCCCGGTCCGGCGGCTTTTCAATGGGCCGCGCTCGGGGCATCAGGGGCCATTTAACACGATGACATCCCATTTATACCACCCCCGCACAAAGACCCCGGGGCCGCGACTAGACCAGACAAGCAAAGCCCCGAAAACCCATATGTCAGCACGTGCCGCGCCGATCTCTCTCTTTCACGAATGTATATATACGCGGGGCCTCCCCCCCGGACACCAGACGCCGTAATCGTCGTCTGGGTTTTGGAAAGTTATATTCGCATGGATAAAGCGATTTCTCTCGCGATTAATGTCGTTTAGCTTCTCCCCCTGCCCCCCTTTTATCTCCACACCCCCGTGATTCCTGCAGGGATTCGCGCATTGGTATACGAGCAGCGAGTGACTACTTGCGCGTAGGAATGTATTTAAGATATGTGTCAAATTAATACTCAATATCGGTCATTTTTAATCATTTCTACACGTCGCCACTACTCCTACTCAATATGTCAATTAATTTTACTAAAACAATGTTAATTTAACTAAATTAATGGAGTTAAAATAACACCGTTTTATTAAAATAATAAATTTCGACACACGTGGTAATTATAAAAAATATTTTGTTATTTAATTGAAGACATATTGGGTTAAATTTCATCTTTTAATATATATATATATACTTAACATTTTACAGTGTAAATCTTTCTCTTTTCTCTATTTCTCGACTGTTTGTCTCTCTCTTTCTTCATATATTATCTATATAGGGTTGCCAACAAAGGTTTTACGTGAAGTTATATGGAACACTAATACCTGCTTAAACAGGTATTAGTGTTTCATTACGTATTTCTCGAAAGACTTCTCGGGGTTCGCAAGTTTTCTTCTAAATTTTTTTTAGGTATTAGTGTTTCATTACGTATTTCTCGAAAGACTTCCCGGGGTTCGCAAGTTTTCTTCTAAATTTTTTTTATATTGGGCAATGTGGTTCGGCGATTTCTACCTATTGATTTTTTCGCTTTTATTTCAAGTAGATTTATTATAGTAGGGGCCGTAAGTCACACGAGTTACACAGTTGTCACAAAGCTTATATCTCACTTAATAGATTGAGTGGAATATTTTCTAGTATTGCTTGCTCCTATTGTGTCGGATGATATTTACGAGCACTTTTTAAAAATTGGAGGTCGTGAGTACATTTTTCTTACTTTCTCTATTTTCATTGTCCCGTTTTTAGAATTACTAGTCGCAATTTCTTTTTAGTCATAAGAAATATTAATAGTTTTAGATAATTTGTCCTGTATTTTTAGTTAACCGTTATTGCAACATAGTTTATAAATATAATCTTCTTTGTTCAAAATGACCGTTCAGGATAAGTTGTCTCAAATGAGATAAGATTCAAAGTTTATGAGAATTATTATTCTTTTATTTACTCAAAGTTTATGAAAGTATTACAAAGTTTATGAGAAAATGTTGAGTTTTTAATAAAGTAATTTAATTTCACTGACACATGCTTAATAATACAACTCTCAATAACGCTTGACTTGAAAAAAATGGCGATGCGATTCTCTACCTATAATTGTGAGAGACATAGATATTTTTATATTATTTTAAATTATATAAATATTATACATATATATCATGTACATATTGTTCCATTTGAATATTTCTTTACATACATCTGATTTCTAACGTCTTTGCTACGAGCGCATTTCTTTCGCCAGAGAAGATGCTCCGAGAAAAAGAAGGTGGCTGAAGGGAGCCTCCTCTGATAAACACACCGCTACACGTTATGAATGCTTGATGATGGCGTTTCACGACTCACGTGGAGTTCGCGGAAAAGGGGTTGCCGGGGTCGACGGGGAGATCCCCCGATTCTTATCCGAGGAGGCACGGATCCCAGCGCGAGCATATCCCCCACTACGTTACT
>NW_020216535.1:0-4820 GCF_003070985.1 Temnothorax curvispinosus | reverse complement strand
TGTCAGAATAGACGGAATTCAATGGAATTCAATACGGAAATTTTTAATTCCTAGTTTGGCGTTCAATGGTATTCATTTCGTTAACGGAATCAATGGTATTCAATGGAATTCATCACGAAACTTTCCAATCCCTAACCTGGCATTCAGTGGTATAATATTTTTGTGTCGGAATTGGATGGGATTCAAAAAAGATAAATTCTTTCCAAAATAAGGAATTCCATGATATTGAAACTATTTCAATCCCTTTTTTGGACAGAATGGAATTCGGAAAGTCCTTAATTGAATTCCTGGCAATCCCGTTTTAATTCTTTTCAATCTTTTTTCGTTTGCTGGGAAGTGGTCTTCAACAAATACACGCATCACGCTAACTATTCTCCGCGATCGAGAAACGCCGATCTCTAGATAGGGTCCGAAAGATAGAAATATTACCCGAAAACGGGATATGACTCGCCCCAATAGAAGCGCAAACTCGAAATATCATCCGCAAAACAAGAACGCCAAACTCTAAAGGTTGTGAGCAACCTAGAATTATCATCCGCTAAATAGACACGCAAACTCTCAATAATATAGTCGCACCATAGCAATATTACCCGCAAAATAGGAATATTATTCGTAAAATCGAAACATTATCCGCAACATAGAAACGCAAAACTCTAAGTAGGATAGCCGAAAAATAGAAATATGATCCGCAAAGAAAAAAATATTATTCGCAAAATAGAAACGCAAAACTCTAAGTAGGATAGCCGCAAAATAGAAATATGATCCGCAAAAAAAAAATATTATTCGCAAAATAGAAAGAGGATCCGCAAAAGAGAAGTAGTATCCGCAAATCAGATAGCCGCAAAATAGAAATATGATCCGCAAAGTAAAAATATTATTCGCAAAATAGAAAGAGGATCCGCAAAAGAGAAATAGTATCCGCAAAATAAACGTTAGATCGGATAGTCGCAAAATAGAAAAATGATCCGCAAAGTAGAAATATTATTCGCAAACTAGAAATAGTATCCGCAAAATAGAAACGCAAAACTCTAAGCACGGTTCGCCAAACAGCACCGCACATCTAAGCACCACGCGGGTCTCACGTCCTTGGCACGTGATCTGGACGCCTCCCGCGGGCGTCGCCGGGCGGACAATTAACACGCGGGGGCCGCGGTATGCCGCTATAATTACCTCCGAATCTAACACGCAAATTAACGGGATGACTGTGGGGCCTGGCCGAACCTATCGATAATCGGACGCGCAAAAGAGCTACCGTAATACGCGACAAGTAATTGTCCCTCCGATCGCCCGTACATGTACGACGGTTGAGTCGAGACAGTCCCACGTTTCTACGGGCAGCGACGGGCGAGGTATGTCAAACCCGACTTTTAACCCACGGAAATCTCGAAGGATCCACGACAACAATCCCGAAGGATTCACAACAAGGACGCGTAGACCACCATCGGATCATACGCGCCTCTCTCAAAATTACTCGGTACGCGACCCTCCGCCCTCGCTGCCACCTGTTACCTCGTCGGGATTGCCGGCCGCTCACGTCTCGCCAATCCTCAGTCCTTTGGCCTCGACCGGGCTTGTAGGTCGCCGGACCGCCGCTCTCGCTCGCAAGTCCTCGCCGGACATTCGCTCTCGCTCGCTATTAGTCCTCGCCGGACGTCCGCGCTCGCTCGCTATCAGCCCCACAGTGACGATCCCTCTCGCGCCTTCGGTCCTCGGCGCCTCGCTCGGTGGTGCGTTTCCGCCCCGTCGGGTGGCGCGAGTTTGCCGAAACTAGGGCCGTACGGCCGCTTCCTCCTGAAACGTCACTAAACGGCCAGAAACGCCCGCGCAAGATAAATTGGTCTACCCCATCGCGAGGATGGAGTCCGGGGCTCCGCACGAGCCACAGGCTCATGTGACGGGCCCAAGGGGCCACGTCACAACACATATAGATACATATATATACACATGTGTATGTATATAATATACTATTTTTAATACAGCACAGATACAGATGACCCAATCGAAGGGTCTTCTTCCACTGATTCGGACACTATACCACGAAAACGTGCACGTGGGATTACATCTGTTAGCAAGGAACGCAGCGAAAAGATTACAAGAGCACTAGTTAAATTAATCGCATTTAACCGACTGCCTTTTAGTTTTTCTTCTAGTCCTGCTTTCAAAACATTTATAAAAGAAATCGAGCCTGGATACAAGTGCCCACTGCCCATGCAGTCAAACAGTACTACGCCGTTTACGTGCTCTTGAAGATGAAGTAAAAACAAAGATCCAATGCACATTAGATTTTTGCAGATTTATTGCTCTGGACACGGATTGTTGGACTTCTCGATCTCAAGAAGGTTATATGAATGTGAATGCTCACATCGTAAATAACGTATGGGAGCCACAAATATTCACGTTATGTAATAATTAAGTATGCAAGAACGTTAAGTATGCAAGAACTTCGCGAAAAAATGTTGCTGCTGAATGGGAAATTAACACCAAAATTGTATCCATTGTTCATGATAATGCAAGCAACATTGTTCTCGCAGTGAACAGCATGATGAACGTCGGATCCAGCTCTAGTTGTGAGCACACACGATAAATTTAGCCGTGAGAGATGCGTTGAAAGAAGATAATATTTCTATCGTGCTTGCTAAAGAAAGTAAAATTGTTTCCCATTTTCATCATTCCGTCATTGCTTCACAAGTTCTTGCAAAAAAAACAAAAACAATTAGGCTTACCTCAACGGAAATTAATCCAAAGTGTTCGTACTCGATGGAATACAGATTTACTTATGGCTGAAAGACTTGTAGAGAATCGTAGTGCTATCACAGCTGTTCTTGAAGAACGAACCGTGACAACTCCTTTGCATGCTAAAAATTTAGAAGTAAATGAAAATGAATGGAGTATGTTTGAAAATTTAATACCAGTTCTCAAACCACTTGAAATTGCAACTACGGTACTATCCGGAGCTCCAGCATCAATGGTACGTCCAGTAATTCAAACTGTGATCGCTAATCATCTTTCTTGTGGAACTGAAGGCGTATCAAAAACGTTAGCAGAGGCGTTATCAATTCGTTTCCAAATGCAGTCACAGGAAAATATATCAGTTCGTCAAAAAGCATCATTTTCAGATCTTCGTCATAAAGATTTCCAGGCTGAACCAATGTTGCAACGGGCCGCGATTAGAGAACGGATTGAATTAGAAGCAACATCTCTTATTCCAACAGGATCCGAATCGTCACAAACCTTGTCAAATAGCGTACTAGACTATCTTTTTAAAAAGCCCGAAAACACGCATTTAACTTCGGCAGCTCCAATTGTATCTTTGTAAGCCACAAATTGACATTAATATGGATTCTTTTCAATGGTGGAAATCACATGAAAAGAAATTTCCACAGTTCGCTCTGTTGGCGAAAAAATATTGATGTATTCCCGCGACATCCGTTGCGTCAGAGCGAATTTTTTCGACTGCGGGTAATATCGTTTCGCCAAAACGGAGCTGCATGACCTCCGAGAATATTTTGACAAATGTTTTTATTTTTCAAAAATTTTTATTAGAGCTATAAAGCCATGTACTTTTTTTTTACAAAAAATATTTAGTTTTATTTAGTTTTATTTAGTTTTTATTTTAGTTTTTTTTTAATTTTATATTTAGTTTAAACATAATTTTGTTAACAAATTGTTAATTGTTAATTGTCTCAATAATTTTTATATAGATTAAAAGTAAAATGTGTTGGACACCTCATTGATGAATTTTCGAAAATGTTGCGAAAAACTCACGATTAAAGTTTCAGTGACAGTATATAATACAATTTGAAAATCTTTGACGTAATAAAATATTGTAACTTGGTAAATGTTTCAAATTGTATAACAAACGTTTTATTTTAAAAATATTATAAAATGTTCAACCTTAAAAAAAATTGATTTTTTGAAAGTTTAAAAGTGATCTTCACTCTTATGTACACGTACAAATTTTGCGATAAACAAATATAAATAACTCAACAACTATTCTTGATAAATATATATTTTTTAAAGTGAGATATATAATTGCCAATTGTAATATTAATCTTTTAAGTGATAGATATACTTCAAACAACTATTGCATATTGAGGACAAATATCGCAGTATGCGTTATTAGATAATTTCAGAACGAGAAATATTTCCGAAAACTCGTTTCATGTTTCAATAAGAACAACTTAATCTTTTATTTAAAACTTTTCTATTTTAAACATGTAATAATTCAGGTTATAATATTTCAAGATTGTAATTTAAGAATAATTACACATTTTTTTAAATATATATATTGACTAATTTTTTTTCTTTTTACAATATTTTTAGCATCCTTTAAATAAATTCGACATTCGCACAGATATATTGTTCAAAACTTTGAAGCTTCGAAGTTGTCAAAAGTAACAGCCCTCCCAGCAAACGAAAAAAGATTGAAAAGAATTAAAACAGGATTGCCAGGAATTCAATTAAGGACTTTCCGAATTCCATTCTGTCCAAAAAAGGGATTGAAATAGTTTCAATATCATGGAATTCCTTATTTTTGAAAGAATTTGTCTTTTTTGAATCCCATCCAATTCCGACACAAAAATATTATACCACTGAATGCCAGGTTAGGGATTGGAAAGTTTCGTGATGAATTCCATTGAATACCATTGATTCCGTTAACGAAATGAATACCACTGAATGCCAGGTTAGGGATTGGAAAGTTTCGTGATGAATTCCATTGAATACCATTGATTCCATTAACGAAATGAATACCATTGAATGCCAAACTAGGATTTAAAAATTTCCGTATTGAATTCCATTGAATTCCGTCTATTCTGACA
>NW_020216534.1:0-1130 GCF_003070985.1 Temnothorax curvispinosus | reverse complement strand
CTGTTCTGTAATTGTTACTTAAAATTTACAGAACAGTGTTTGCTGGGTATCGTAAATCCGTTCAACGCGTAATGTTGTTTAATTTTTAATTTTTAAATTTCTTATACATTCTTTCATTCTTTCATTCCAGCATTGTTAAAATAACTTGAAAAGGACCCAAATTAGTGGTCGAAACGTCGTTGTGATATACTTAATAAAACTTGCCAGTCAGGCCGTTTAACTATACCGAATTATTATTTTATCACTGGCAAATAATTTTTTATTGAATTACTGGTTTAACATAATATCATTTTTTAATGTATTGATCGTTTTATCTTATTGTATTACTCGTTTTTTTTATTTTATATATTTATCTATCTATATTGTGTTTGCTCGTTTATTTTACTCCATTGTATCATATATATCCTTCTATCTATATTTTATCGAATAAAGATCGACGTAAAATCTATGAACAACGGTGTTCCTCTTTTCGCATACCACCCCCGTATTTATATACCCCGTATTTATATAATTATGCTACCGAGTGCGCGAAAATGACCAGTCGCGGGAACGCGATACCTCTTAACGGGATAAACAGAGAGAGAAAACGAGAGCGCGAGGCGGGTACGACACAACAAGTGAGCGATACGGGAGCGAACAAGAACGCGAGGCGGGTACGCGATAACGAACGCTGACGCCGACGGCAAAGCGGATACGAGCGATAACGTTTAGCGCGGGACTAAGCGAGATCGGGGGGGCGTCGAGCAAGAACGCGGTATCGGTGGAGGGACGTTGGATGTGATTATTAATTGCCACACACACATATTTATTACTTGTTATATATAATATTTATTATTTGTTTTATACATACTCGGTAGCTTATAATATTATATTTGTTGTACTATATTTGCTATACTATATACTACATTATATTTACTACTTTATGTAGTATATATTTATTTGAGTATTGTTATACTACTTTATAATTAATATTTATTTTAATTATATATTTTATATATTTTACTTATATTTTATATATTTGACTCATTTATCGTTACAACTTTTTACTTATTAGATAAGGAGGCCCACACTTGGGCCTCCACATCACCGTCAACATCTATAATATCAAGGTCAATATTTCCTCGGCCGCT
>NW_020216533.1:0-2522 GCF_003070985.1 Temnothorax curvispinosus | reverse complement strand
TCCGCATAGAAACAATGTCGAAAAGAAACAACGCACGTACGCAAAGGGAACATACCTCGTACATGAAATTGAACATTACAACGCGGATATCGTATCGAGAGATAAAGCAATGTCGAACAATTCACGCAGACGCGTAACGAAGAAATGGCGAAAATGACCACACAAGCATTGCTCGTAATACCGCGAATAATAATTCGAAAAAATGAACAATGCCACAACCGGCTACGGATACGCGCAATGAAAAGAAACTGAAATAGCCCGCACACAAAATGTACATATAACGCGGATATTTAATAAGCATTACTCGAATTATCGCTGCATTCGTATCGAGCAATCAAACCTGAAGGCCTTTCTCGAGGTCGGAAGCAACGACGTCAGAACTCTCGGGCGTCTCGATGACCTATCGGTTGGGAGTGATTAGGCAGGATGCGAAAGTAGAAAAGCCGGGGCATCAGAGCGTCCTGTCCGGCCTTGTCGATTTCCGCCACGGGTAAGACTTCCGAACAACCCCTACCTCCGAATTTGATGAAACTTGCAGGAGTTGTTGACTATTAGAGGACACGTTCATACCATAAAGGATTTTGTACGGAAACAAATAGGAACGGAGAAATTGGCGTCAAAAATTCAAAATTTGGTAAATGTCTACAATTAGGGCCCCAACGAAAAATCAATTGAAAAGAGGTAAATTCTATGTATTTTTGATCCTCGAATCCAAAACTGTTGATAAAATTTGGGAGTTGCTTGTATTTTTTAAGATATCGTTAAGAAAATGAGAAACGTGAGATATATCAAAGTACATGGATGGGCGGGGGAGCTTCGCCCCTCTGCACCCCCCTCCCCATTGTGTGAGTAAACCTAGGAGTGTGAGCGGGAGGGCTCCGCCCCCCCTGCACCCCCACGTGAACCTGGCGGTGTGGGTTGGGTTGATGGGTGGGGCGTGGGGGGGGGGGAGCTTTGCCCCTCCCCGCATCTCCCCCATGGACACGCCTTCGGCGTGCCCGGGTAGGAAATGTATTTTGCTTTAAGCATAAGCGGGGGGAGGGGTTGCCTCTCTCTGCATCCCACAATGCGTGCCCAAAAAACTTTAAACAGTTAAATACTTTTAAAGCGCGTCTTCTAACCTATGTAGATTAGTGACGCGCTTTAAACAGTTAAATATTTTTAAAGCGCGTCATCTAACCTATGTAGTGTTTTTTTCTCATTTTCTTAACGATATCTTAAAAAATACAAGCGACCTCCAAATTTTATCAACAGTTTTGGATTCGAGGAGCAAAAATATATAGAATTTACCTCTTTTCAATTGATTTCTCGTTGGGGCCCTAATTGTAGACATTTACCAAATTTTGAATTTTTGACGCCAATTTCTCTGTTCCTATTTGTTTCCGTACAAAATCCTTTATGGTATGAACGTGTCCTCTAATAGTCATTAACTCCTGCAAGTTTCATCAAATTCGGAGGTAGGGGCTATTCGGAAGTTGAGCCCCGCCAACGGCTCCGTCGAAACTCTGCTTTCCGCTCGAAGATTCTACAAGAGTCTCCTCGCTCCGGGATTCGAACCGCACAATCAACGTGAGAAGTTTTCTTCGCGACGATACGCGCACTCAATCCGCCTTGATTCACTCTTTTCTCTTGATGTCGATTCCAAAACTCGCGAGAACGAAAACGATCAGGCAAACTCAAAATGAAAATGACGAATAACAACCGTTGCCGCGCTCGCTGACCGTCGCGCTCTCCCCGATCGCGCTCGCGACGTCTGAGCCGATGTTACGGCGCTTATTTTTAAATTGTCGCTGGCGATGATTTCAAAACAATTACATGTGCGCAATAATGCTTGTAGGCAATCGCTCTGTAGACAATCGGGAATGTCGGCAAACGAAGCTGTAGGCAAAATGTTGTGGGCAAACAAAGCTGTTGGCAATCGGGATTGTAGGCAAACGAAGCCCCCTCGAATATATGTATAAAAATCTAATTTTGATTACTTATTATTAGAAAAATAATAAAAAATAATTTATCTAAAAAATGATATTAAAATAACTTAAATAGCTTGCTCGGGGGGCTGTCAGTCGCTCCGGATTCGCGATCGGTCTACAAAATAATCGAAGGACCAGAGGGACCGTTCCCTCACGAATTCAAACGAGGTAACACGCAAAGCGATGCAAAGCATGCGACTCACCGTATCGTTGCCCGTTGCCCCTCGTGGATGGTGTTCTTTTGTCTCTATCTCTCTCGTCCTTCCTTCTGGCACGTTCTCCGGTACAGGCGCGGAGGCGAGTAAGCAAGCACGCAGGCAAGGCATGATAGAAGCGAGCAGTGGCAGGAAGGCAAGCAGGGCACAATATGCAGGCAGGCGGTGCGCGCAAGAACACGCAAGCAAAGGCATGATCTGAAGACGAGTCGTGCTCCGAAAAATGTGGTGACAAGTTCACCTCTTTTACACGACGCGACGGGTTGCGAGTACCCGAGATGTTGAGATCTCGATAACGAGTGAACGGATCAAGTTCTAAGTAGGCTTGATCGATAGC
>NW_020216532.1:0-1141 GCF_003070985.1 Temnothorax curvispinosus | reverse complement strand
TGCACGACATGTAAAAAAAAAATTAAGATATCTAGTCTAACAATCCGCATAAGAATAATGAGAGTACACTTATTTAATGTACATGGAATATCTCTCGATGATGACACTCGCACACTATCTGACGACTTAAAACAATATTACTCGGAGTTACCGGGATTTAAGGCAAAATGTAAAAATTGTGGCAAAATATTCACTTTCTTAACAAATATATCCCATTTACAAAAACATTTAAGAAGGAGACATTCCATAAAAATCCAGAGTCGAAATAAGTAAGTACACATTCAAAAAATTATTAAAATACTAAAGATTATAAAATAAATGTAATGATAAAACAATTAATAACTAAAGAAAAAATCTACGAATAAGTTTTTTATCAGAGGATTCTTATAATACTTATTTGCAATTTTGATCATAAATGTGCCTCTCAAATCATAATAATAATAATTTTTTAACTATTTCGCAAGTATAGTTTAAATAAATATGAATTGCTTATTTTCACGTTCTTTCATGCATCATAAATAAAGGCAATCTAGAAATTTACATTAGATATTTATTTACATTAAATATTTATTTGTTTGACATTAATATTGCAGAAATTTTAGGTAGATATATAAAATGTACGATTTATACATAGTTCTTATAGATTTTTAAATTAAAAAGTTCTATATATTTAATAAAATCTGTATGAGACAACTCTCAAATCTGCCATCTACTGATTACCTAGATGAATAATAATTAATAAAAATTTCTGTGTTTTTGTTAGCCAACAATCGACCGCTTTTTGTAGTATTTGAATATACGTTGTAAATCTACAAATGTCAGCATATACATATATAGTGATATACACATTGTGTAATGTTATCCTTGAGCTATTATTGTATATGTATATAGCACCAACCTAATTTATTCTGGCATATTTTACAATTTTTCCTGAGAACATTCAGTCACTTCCGACCGTTTTAATTGATGACAGTATCCGTCTTCCGTTTAAACGCATACTCACGTTAAACAGCCTCAATTTTAAATTATATATATATTAGAAAAAACGTTTCTTTTAGGCGACGTATGAGCAATAAATAGGTAAAACACGACGAATACAGTATGAAATCAAATTAATGAGAACGTTATTATAACGTACAAA
>NW_020216531.1:0-2510 GCF_003070985.1 Temnothorax curvispinosus | reverse complement strand
TGCGCGAGTGGTACAAGCTACACGTTATCGAGCCCACATTAGCGAAACTCGAGGATTTCCAGGAACGCGATAGCGGATGGGCTTTATCGCGTATACTCAATTTGACAGTGAACGTGAACAAGTACAATCCTTTGCGCGCGGGATGTTACATCAGTTTACCGAAAAAAATTAAATTGAAAAAAGCTGTGATCAACGTGCAATCTATGGACAATGCGTGCTTCGCGTGGTCAGTGGTCGCCGCGCTGTAGGTCCTGTCAAGGTCAATAATAATCGGGAATCCTCGTACCCTGATTACAAAAATATATTAAATTTACAAGACATTAAGTTTCTAATGACTTTGAAACAGATTAAAAATTTTGAAAATCACAACAATATATCCATCAATGTGTATACCATCGAGGGAGAGGAAACGCCAACCGTTCTCCCGATACGGCTCACCGACCTGAGGAAAGAAAAGCATGTAAATCTGCTGTACGTGCAGGATCCGCGAGACGACGTGGGACATTTCGCGTGGATAAAAAATCTATCCCGCCTTGTGAGCTCGCAATTGAGCATGCACCATGGTCGGAAATACTTTTGGGATCGGTGAGTACCTATACTCCTTTTAATAAAATTATAAAATATTGTATTGTTATATAAAAATTTACAAAATTGTGTTTTTCTTTTTGCAGATGTTTACATTATTTTCATTCGAGCGAGAAATTGGAAGCCCACGGTGTAGACTGCCGAGAGATAAACAACTGTGCCATCCGACTACCGAGCGAGGACGACAAGTGGTTGAGTTTCAAGAATCACAGCAGGAAGGAACGACTTCCATATGTCGTGTACGCCAACCTGGAATGTACCCTCGAGAAGACGGATGCGGATCCGACAACGTCCACGTTCAGGTCTCAACATCATCGGGTATTTAGTATAGGATATTACGTGCGGTGCTCGTACGACGACTCGTTTTCCGCGTATCGATTTCGTCGCGATAAGGATTGCGTCGCGTGGTTCGCCGAGGAACTAAGACGTTTAGCACACGACGTAAAAAACATCTTGTCCGATAATATACCCATGGTGGATTTCACGCGAGACGAGTGGAAAAAGTTTAACAGCGCAACGCACTGTCACGTGTGCGAAAAACCGTTCGAGCCAGACGACGTGCGAGTACGCGATCACTGTCACTTGACCGGCAATTATCGAGGTCCCGCGCATTCTAATTGTAACTTAAATTATAAAAATTCTCACTTTATTCCCATAGTATTTCATAATTTATCGGGTTATGATTCTCATTTTATTATAAAAGAAATTGCCACCGCGTACGAGGGACATGTAGACTTACTCCCAATCACGAAGGAAAAATACATTTCGTTTACGAAGAACGTTAAAAGCACTGAAGATAAAGACAACCAAAATTGCATCAAATTAAGATTCATCGACTCGTACAAATTTCTTAGCACGAGTCTCGAAAAATTAGCATCCTTCCTCGATAAGGATAAGTTAAAAATTATACGTTCAAAATTTTCCGCGTTATCCGACCAAGATTTCGAATTATTGACGCGAAAAGGTGTCTTTCCGTACGAGTACATTGACTGCGTCGAAAAGTTGGAGGATACGTGTTTACCATCGCGCGACTCATTTTACAGTTCATTGACAGGCGACACCGTATCCGAGAGCGATTACGCGCACGCCGTCAACGTCTGGCAGCGGTTCTCCATTCGAACGCTCGCGGGTGACTACAGCGATCTGTATCTAAAGATCGATGTCTTGCTGTTGGCCGATATCTTTGAAAATTTTCGCGATAGCTGCGTCGCGAGTTATGAACTCGATCCGGCGTATTATTACACTCTACCGGGGTTTACGTGGGACGCTATGTTGAAGCATACGGGTATCAATTTCGAACTGCTCACGGACATTGACATAGTCATGTTCATCGAACGCGGTATTCGCGGCAGTTTGAGTCAATGTTCAAACAGATACGCGGTGGCCAATAACAGGTACATGCATCTTATGATACATCGAAACCATCGTCGTACCTGATGTATTTCGACGTAAACAACTTGTACGGCTGGGCAATGTGCCAACCATTGCCATATGCAGATTTTCGATGGGTCGAAGACGTCTCGAATTTCGAGTTTAACGCGATCGCTTTGGATTCGCCCACGGGTTACATTCTCGAAGTCGATCTAGAGTATCCGCAGAATAAACACGACGCGCACGCCGACTTACCGTTCTGTCCGACGCGCGATAAACCACCCGGCAAACGGCAGGACAAACTTCTCGCCACGCTGTACGATAAGAAGCGTTATGTCATACACTACGGCAACCTACAGCAATGCACGCGCCACGGTCTTCGCATCACAAAAATTCATCGCGTATTACAATTTGCTCAATCTCCATGGCTCCGCAATTACATCGAACTTAATACAAAATTTAGAACACAGGCCAAAAACGATTTTGAGAAAAATCTGTATAAATTGATGAACAACGCGGTTTTCGGGAAAACGATGGAGAACGTTCGAAATCAC
>NW_020216530.1:0-3134 GCF_003070985.1 Temnothorax curvispinosus | reverse complement strand
AAAGTTTATTTAATTTTTTGAATATACCATAAGTGAAATTGTTTGGACTAACAGAATTTTTTAAACAAGTTGAAAACATAAATTATATGTTTTCTAACTTTAATAATATGATTATGATATAATTTATTATGGAAATATTATAGAGAACTAATTTGTATAGGTTACAAGATGCCTTATTGCTGCGTAACAAAATGTTCCAATTCTTGGAAAAAAGGTTATTCCTTACATCGCATCCCAAGAAATACAAAAAGAAGAGAACAATGGATTCAAAACATTGGTCGACATGATTTGGATGCATTAAAAGACTGTTTTGTATGTGAGGTAAAATGCATTTTTCTGTAATTCAAGTTATTTACATTTTGCAATTACATTACTTATGTTTATTATATTTAATAGGAACATTTTTTACCCGAAATGTGGGAAAAAGTACGTGTTGATGCCAAGAAAAAGCTGAAAAGTTGTGCAGTTCCAACTATTTTTATGCAGAAAGAAATTGTTTCTGCTACATCAAATGTAAGTGAAATATAGTATGCAATAACACTTAAAAATATGCGTGGTTGTAAGTTGTGTCCTTCGATTTAAGCCTCTACAATGAGTCGTAGTCTTAAGATCGTAAGCAAATCGATCAACCACAATCAAATTTTCTTATACATTCTTGATTGTCGTTGGTCGATTTGCTGTACGACCTTACGATTCATACCTATATGACTCATTGTAGACGGACCATTAGTTTACAATAAGATTGTTTATATATTTCAGACTGAAATTGATATTACGGAAAATAATAAAGTGGACAATGAAAAATGTTTGTCTGATGATTTGATAGAGGAAGACGTATTTAAGGAAACAGAAGCAGCTATAAATAATACAGAAATAGAGCCAATTAATACATCGCCAGTGTCAACGCCAATTTCAGACTCATTGATATGTGTGCCATTTCAAATTGGTAATCCTGAGAAAAACTTTGAAGAAGCAGAATTAAAAGTTCAAAAAGCATTATTAGATGCTACACAGGCCAAATTACGACAAGTGGAAACAAAATTTCATCAAGCAAATATGATACTAAGTAAATCAGAAAAGTCGCAGATAATAATGAAAAAAAGAATAAAAAGACTTATGTATGAAAGAAGAAAATTATTAGAAGAGAATAGTAATTTAAAGGCTAGATACAAAAGAATATTTAACGACGACCAAGTTGCAGCTCTCTGCAAGAAATCCATGCGCGGTAAAAAATGGTGTTCTGCTACTATCAAAAAAGCTATTCGCTTAAGATTATCTTGCGGTAATAATGGTTATAAAGAATTACGGAATCAGGATATTCCTTTACCAGCAGAGCGTACTCTTCGAAGAAAAATTGAGAACATAGACTTTGAACCCGGTATTTGTAATCAAACGTTTGACATATTACGTAACCACATTTTAAATTTTACCGATAATCGAGAGAAAGATTGCATGCTCGCTATTGACGAGATGAGCATTACTGCAGGACAACAAGTTGATATAGCAACAAATTCACATTTTGGTTTATCGACGTTGCCAGATAGATCAGGTTAATAATTTCTAATACATTTGTAATTTACATTTTTAATACTAATATTTGTATATTTAATACAATTTTTTATTACATTTAGTATAATTACTTTTGCATAATTAAATATTTTTTTTACAAAAATATCATTGTCTAATAAATACCGAATATTTATAAGTGATACGGATAATAATAAATCACTATAATATAAGAATTCATTTACATTAATAAGAATAATGTTATTTAGCTAACTAAACAGATTGTTCAATTTTTCTATAGGATTATTTTTTGTGGAGCAGAAAAATGTTTATTTGTGCATGTTTTGTAATGTATTATGGAACATCATCTAATATACATATAGTTAAAAATTTTTTTAACAGATATACTCTCCTATTGCATTTAGTATAAAGTTCCAAGATACATTGCAAAATGTGAGCATAAACTGTTGTTACTATACATCAGGATATGCAATAAAATTGTTTCTTTTCTTGGTTTATAATAATTTCTTTGTCTGGTTCTCTTTTTTATGAATATGTTCTAGGCCAAATTAAAGAAGCTACTCACAGTTTAGTTTTTATGCTTGGAGGAATTTTTACACGTTGGAAAATGGTTATAGCTTATTTTCTTACACCAGATAGTATTGATGGTGCTATTTTGAAACCTGTTATACAAGAGATTATTGAAAAAGCAGAATCTATTGGTCTATACGTTCATAGCGTAACTTCTGATATGGGTCCTGTTAATCTAAGTATGTGGAGAGCATTTGGTGCTATTGGCAGCAACAGATCCAAAGTCAGAAATTACATACCTCATCCTGTTAACAGTAATCGAAAACTTTTTTTTATTGCTGATGCTCCACACTTACTAAAAAACTTAAAGTCTACTTTATTAAATAATAAAGTCATTGAATTGCCCAAAACATTTGTTGATTGCATAACTTATCAACAGCTGTTGTCGAATGTGCAGACTTAGATGAATTAGTAGATATTCAAGAAAATTTTCAACTCAAATTAATTCCTAAAATAAAAAAAAAAGACATTTCCTGCACCACATTTAATAAAATAAAAGTAAATAAAGCAAAAAATATAATTAGTAGAGATGTTAGCAGCGCAATGAAATTTTATGCTGAAGAAACAAATAAAAAAGAATTCAATACGACATCACTTTTTATTGAATGTATGTCTAAATGGTTCAATTTAGTAACTGCAAGGACGCCAAAACTTGCGTTAGGCAAACAAGCGGGTGATGAAAAGAAAGAAAAAAAATTCAATGACTCTATAGCATTTCTAGAATCTATTGTAGAATTATTTAGAGAAATAAAAATTGGTCATCAACCAAAATTTAAGCCTGTGCAAAATGGTTTTATGACTACCACAAGGTCTATTATTGAGTTGACGAAGTATCTAATACATGAACGCGGATTTTTGTACGTACTTACTGGTCGATTGACACAGGATTGTGTTGAAAATCTTTTTTCTGCGATAAGAGTAAGACATCCAATTCCAAACGCATTACAGTTCAAGCAGAATTTAAAACTTCTTACAATATCAAAATATATGAAATCATTACATACTTCAAATTATGATGAAGATGATGGTGATATGAT
>NW_020216529.1:370-4142 GCF_003070985.1 Temnothorax curvispinosus | reverse complement strand
AAATAATATATTTATTTTAAAAATTATATAAAATATATACATATATGCATGTATATATGCATGTATCCACACACACATACACGTATTCTAAAAGATCTGTCATTATTATATCAATTCCATGATGACTTTTTTTTAAAGCGCACTAATATTTCGATTATTCTATTATTTTCCATTTTAATATATTTGCTGTACTTTGTCAGGCCTATTATTATTATTTTTTTTTCTACATTATTTATTACAACAAGTCAAGTATTCGTTAAAGATCCAGCAAACCCCATTCGTCATACATTGGAATTCTCTTCATCATCAATTTTTTATAACTCTCGCTCTTTAGACCCGGACTTGAAAAAGTATCAGGATTCATGATCTCACCCAAGTCTTTCACCTCAGTCTTACAGCACAGTACTATTGGTAAAACTGAGAAGGATGATATCATTCCATAACTGGCTCTTCGTTTTAGAGTAGCTTTCAGTTCTTCCATGGTGGGTGGCTGCGTCTTGCAGCCCAGTTGCTTCATAGTCGCCGACAGTGCACCAAGATATTCATTTAATAAAACATCTCTCTTGTTTTCAATGACATCCGGGGAAGGACTTGTACTAAGAAAATATTGAAGATCGATTGCCGGCGATGTGTAGACACACGTTTGGAAATCCACCTGTAATATTAAACAAACTCTCTCGATCGATCGATTTTTTAAGCTTTTGATGGCAATTGAATTGGAAATGAAATCCGTGTCCCGGGAAAGAAGTAGGACTCGTGTGTAGGAAATCGCGGCGAGAAAGTTGAGAGAATTCGCGCGAATGACACCGACAGATAGGTAGGCGGATGTACCTGCACGTGATCAAACTGGATTTATGCATTATTCATAATATACTGCAATTCCAAGTATCTCATATTAGCGCTGCCTCTTTGTCTTGATCGCTAAAATCGATATTGCGAATCATTAAAATGCGTTAACATATACCGTATACTTTTCGGAATATTATATATTTATGTCTTATTTATTTTGTTAATTTTTATGTAAATTTATTTTGCATTTAACTACAACTTACATTGCATTCAATTACAAACATGATAATAAAAATCAGAAATATAGATAATTAAAGCAAAGTGACTAAACGATGCTATATCTATTTATATTTAATTTATGTTCACGATGCTTTACATTTTTCAAAATTAATCTTTTAAGATATAGTTTTAAAGTAAATACGCTGTGTTTCAACAATATAAATTATGTCATTACATGCAGGTACAAATTAGATTTCACAAATTTCGTCATTCAGTCTTAAATTTTAATCGTGATTATAATATAATAAATAAATCAATAAACTTGTATTTAAAGAAAATACATAATTTTTTATAATGTAGTGGTACTTACACCAATGTGCTGAACAGGTTTGCCATCATTGTCATATTTGAACAACATGTTGTTTACCCAGAAATCGCCGTGATTAATAACATTGAATTCATCCTCACATAACTTGGATGCGTTTTCTCCTATTTTATATATGCGGTCGGCGAGTTTAGCAATTTTTTCCGAGTATCTAATAATAAATAAAAGTCACATAAACATGGAATTTATGTTTATTTATGTTTATTTATGTTATCTTAAACATTAAGAATTAGATTAATAAATATTGCGTTGTAATATGCATGTAAATCTTACTTTTTCATTCCTGGCCAATTTACAACCTCATCTGCTAAAGCTTTACAACTCATAACGAAAAAATTTCTCAGTTCTAGCGGGTACTGATCGTTAAATATTCCTTTCGTATACATCTCTTTTTGCTTTGGTTCCTATTTATTAAAATATTTTTATCAAAGAACATTGATATTTGTTCAATTAATTATAAAATTTAGTAAATAAGTTTGTAGTATGGACTAGAAATTTGGAACGTTATTATATGTATACATGAGGCTATAGAAAAAAATCTTCGATATTAATTTCAATAACATGTGATTTCTTAACAAATTTAGAGAACATTTTTTCTTAAAGATAGTTACGAGGAGGACTATTTGTTACAATTTCTTAATGTAAATTTCAATATAAATTACAAATTACGATTTCGTAAATGTAGAAGGACTTACTGCTTATAATTAGACACATACGTGTCCATTTAAGCTAAAAGCTTAAAGCTTTTCTTTTTTAATTGGTTTAGTTTTAAAGGTATTTGATATACGCGATATTTTAGTCAAGAAAAAGTCGATTTTCCTTAGGTATTAATTGTAAGAGAATAATTTGATACATTAAATCAAATAATTAGGACTCTCGATAATAAACATTAAAAATTAAATCTGAGAGTCAACGCGGTTATTTGTGCGTGATAAATCAAATTTTATTTATTAGTTTTTTTTACATCTTCGTTTGGACGTTTCGGCTCCGCATTAAGCCATCATCAGCGGCATAACAAATACAATTTAATATAATTCTCACGATCTCCGTTACGCTATGAATGAGTGCTTCTGGACTGGAACGTTGGAAAGCCGATCTGCTTGTAACGTCTTGACGTATGGTTGGAATACATCATATGGTGATACGTCATTATAGTTAAGTAATCAGGAAAACGCAAGTATGAGAATTAATATCGTGGTCATTTTTAAATCCATTGTTCAGCAATGCGACTAAGACGACACATAAATATAAATAGTCTTGGACTTTATGATGCTTATGTGTCGTCTTAGTCGCATTGCTGAACAATGGATTTAAAAATGACCACGATATCAATTCTCATACTTGCGTGCTCCTGATCACTTAACTGTGACATTACATTCCAACCATACGTCAACACGGTACGAGCAGATCGGCTTTCCAACTTTCACCTCTTTCCAGTCCTGAAGCACTCATCCATAGCGTAACGGAGATCGTGAGAATTATTAAATTGTATATATTTATTTGTTATGCCGCTGATGATGGCTCAATGCGGAGTCGAAACGTTCGGACGAAGATGTAAGAAGAATAAATAAATAAATTTCGATTTATCACGCATAAATAACCGCGTTGGCTCTCATAGCTAGATTTAATTTGATATAGGTATGTTTTTGAGTAAATTGTAGTCTTTTTTTCATGAAAGATACTTTTTCAAATTGTTTTCTTGGCTAAACGCCGAGGCTGTAATAAAAGATAATAAAGGATATTGGACTTTGCATGGTTAAAACGGTACGTTATTCTTTGCCAGGCATTTTTGCTGGATCATTCGCCGTGTAGTTTCGAACTCTCATTCGACCATACAAAATCGCTGCGGTTTACGGTAACCATTATGCCGCACGCGCATTATTACAGTGTACATATCTGTAGTATCAGAGGTTTAGAACCACGACATTTTTATCTTGGATGGATCCAGTTACGTAACAATCGTTCATGGACATAATAATTTTTCCTTATTTTAACATTACATATCTGTTCAAGCTCTTATGAATTTTTCATGACTAGTTATAGTAATTTACTTGAGTATTAAATGCATCATTTATCGCAAAAAAGTGCTAAGTGCTGATGAGTGCTAAGTTTTAACTTTTCATTCATGCTATTAAAAAATTTGAAACTATAAATTATATAAATACAGCATAAGATTTGTGGCTTTAATATATCTGCAAAAGATTTGTAACTTTATTGTAAATGTATTTTATTTTGTATATATTTTATCAACTGCATCTAAATTTATTCTGAATTAGAATTCATTATACGAGAAATATAATTTTTCATTTTTTTTAAACAAAAGGTGTTGAATGTATGATATTTTATTCTACATAAATTAAAACGGTGAAATGCACAAAT
>NW_020216529.1:0-360 GCF_003070985.1 Temnothorax curvispinosus | reverse complement strand
TAAAATTTCTGATAATATATGTTTTCTTCATACCTCGGTCGAAAGTACGTACTTTCGTCCCTAATAGCAGGGACGAAAGTTTAACATTTACTCCCTGTGAGAAGTACACGCGCGCTCTCTATGCGGCGGTAACACGAACCGGATAGGAACTTCGAGATTACGTTCCAGTACCTCTCGAAGCGTAGGCTCGAGGCGTCAGGGGGGGGTTTTATCAGTTATATTCCTCGGATGAGGAAATAAGGTGCCTTGTACACTAAGGTATTTAGCACAAGCGATGTAGACCCAGTCATTCCTTCACACTACCACCGAGATACACACTTCCATCCTACGGCCCCACCACTGACGCGTGGCGCCTCCATC
>NW_020216528.1:0-5154 GCF_003070985.1 Temnothorax curvispinosus | reverse complement strand
AAAGACTTGGTTTTGAGGGGTATCGAAAAAAGGTGGTTCCACATTTCTAAAAAAACTGATCTCATTTTATATGTAATAGATCTAGTTTTGTCGTTTACGAGTTTTGTATTCAATGTATTCAATATTTTGGCAACTATGTCTAACTAAATAATATTTGTGAGTAATACACGCTTGAAAAGAATCGAATTTTGCGATCGAAACGTAGCGTCTTTTGAATAATAAAATTGTCAGTTTGGTCGAACACAACTCCTGTGCTGATTGTTAATTATTTACTGGCGACTCAAGTTCTCGGTTTTGTTTTTAAGTTAATACTTTTTATATATACAAGAAATTGTAATTTAATTAATTAATGATTTTAACTTTTAAATTGTAAAATCATTAAGCGATATGATAGTGTATCGCATCTGATTGCATCTAGTGTAGAAAAAGCCACGCGACAGTCAAGCCGCTAATATACGTATTTCGTCTGCGAGGCTGACGATGCGCCGGTTCAAGAGAGAAAGAGAAAGAGCATAGCATGTTTGCTCTCTCTAGCTGGCCGAGCGCTGAGCGCACATGTACACGGGGCGCTTGGCTTGTGTGCGTCAGCGTCACATGACGCGATCCTATCCCCTCCATAGCCTATTCCCTCCACAGGCTATGTAGCAGAGACCTAAACCTGGGATCTCTGGTTGTTTGTCTCGCTTGAGCTCCCCACCATCGGTATCGGTAACCCCCAGTCCGACAGTTCCGCTTTCTCTCGCCGCTAACTACGCATATTGCCTCGGTAATTTTCCACACAGGTGTTTACGCCGTTCGCGCCAACCTCCGTGGAAATTTCCACGTGCGTTGCGCTCGCGCGGTCGCTCCGTCCTGGTGACGGGGTAGCGGTTTTCCACCGCGGTGAATTTTTCGCAGCCGTTGACGCCGACCTGTGCGCCAGGTCTATTACCATGCCTACAACGTCTATCCGGGCGACTTCCCCGAGGAAGACGTCCGGGTGCAGAGCACCAGGCTCGCCGACGACGTCGACCCCTCCTGACCGTTACGCTGGACCTAGTAAAACGATTTCCGCGGTTTTTCCCCGTAGAAGAGGCCTAGGTCGCGAGATAGCGGACGGTTCCGTAACTTAGCTCCCGGTCGTCGGATTTCGTCGGCGACCGGATACGGATGCTTATTGGGATGTCCCCGTTCGTCAGGGGTGTTGTTTCCCTGGGGATGATGCACCTAGTGCGAGATTCAGGACGGTCCGCTATTTCATTCCCCGGTTGACGGATTTCGTCGGGACTCGGTTTCGCGGGCTCGGCGAAGTGCCCCTCGATGTCAGGGGTGCCTAACTCCTGTGGATGATGCACCTGGTGCAAGTTCGCGGACGGTTCGCCACTTTGTGTTCACGCTCCCGCATCGCGCCGCCCCGTATGCGTCGTTCGGGGACTCCGCGCCTTCGTCAGGGACGTATCATTTCGCCGCAGGGCCGTCGGTTGCGGAATTTCCCGACGGTCCGCCATATTTTTTACGGGTGGTCGGATTATAATTTTAACGCGTGAAATGCGTCTCGTGGGTCTTTCCCTGTGGTCAGGGGTCGTTACCTTTCGTGTCCGACGCGCCATTTCTGAGTTTGCGGACGGTCCGCCATTTCCTTCCCGCGCGACGTTTCCGCTATTTTCCTGCGCGTTACAAATTTCTCGGACCTCGGTGGCTCGCCGAGGCTCAGCAATCTTCACTCCGCGAACGTGGTCCGCCATTTCACCGTACGTCGTTCGCCCGTCCTACGGATCATCTCGGCTCGTCCGCCGTGTCGTGGGAAGGCATCCTGGCCGTTCGCCTGGGAGCCTTCCCTTTCCTGGAAAGTGTGGTTGGGCTCAAGCCCTGTCGTGCCGCCGCACGACACCCCGTAGCCGCGCCGACGGGAATAAATAAAAACGCGTAATCAAAATAAAATATCTAACCTCTACTCGAGGGGATTTTCCGCCTGAGCCGCAGCTAAATATCAAATAGTGGCGTGGTGTCAATCACTTAACCTAATCGTGCGCCGGATGGGGTCGCTAGTCGTCATACTCTGACCAGACGAAATGAACTGAAAATAATCGTAATCAAAAAAGGAAACGGAAAATAAACTGGCTATCGCTCGATTGCCTCCCCCATCCTCGGAACGCGGACACGCAACTTAGAACTATTTTGGACGTGGCTCCGCCTCGTCCACCTCGGAGCCGCTGCTCCCCTCTGGACTCCGGAACGACACCGTGGATCCGCAGTCCTCCCCTGCGGGTTCGCCCCCGGTTGCCCGTTTGCCCCCCAATGCTTCAGGGGCGCGCGCCTCCACCTCTGGGATATCGGGGAGCTCAGCCTCGAGCATCTCCACGATATCTTTCAACGCGCCTAGGTCGGTTGGTAGACCTAGGTCATCGGTCGGGGTCGGGCCCCGCTCCTGGACCCCTGGACTCCGTATCAGCAGCACCGCCGCCTCACACGCCGGTCCCGGTTCCTCTGCCGCCTCCGCGATCGGTAATGTTGCGTCGTCCGGCTCTGCTGGTCGTGCCAGCAGCCGCACCGCGTTCTCGGACAGCCGGCGCAACACCACCTTAGGCGCCTGCAAGCGCGCGACGCGAGCCGCGGTTGCGCACGGTCGCAAGGTACAATATACTTTTTTAACCTACGTTTGAATGATTTGAGTCTTTTGCATTTCTTAATTTCTACCGGTAGGGCGTTGTACATATTTAAACTTTCATAAAATAGACTTTTCTGTGCGCCTCTCGTCCTGCGATATTGAATTCTAATATTCTCAGCCTGCCTCGTTTGCCGTTCACTCATATCTCCTACTATTACTATCCTATTACTTAAATGTCTTGGCATTATGCCTCTTACTATCTTAAAAATAAAAATACATACATTAGCCTCTGTCTTACATTCATAAATACCTTTGCAACATTAATTATACCTTTGTATATCGCGAGCATTGTAATATGACTCTCATGGCACGGTTTTGTGCCACTTGCAGTCGATTCAATTGTGTTTTACCCATGCCTACTAACATCGTTGCGCAATATTCAAAATGAGGCGCTATAATTTTTAATTTTGTCAAATTAATACGACGCTACGTGCCGACAAAAAATGCCGGTAAAACAGACGGTTCCAGCAATCCCTTAAAGCACGAATTTTTCTTTCAGTCCGATAATTTAAAGCTTCGTACCCGGGGGTTTTGCTAGCTGCTGACAATGAATTTGAAGTCAGATTTTTAAAATTTATAATGGCCGATTTAATATGGCGGACTATGTATTTAAAAAATGTTTTAATTTCTTTTTCTTGTTAAGTAAATCGATCCATATAAGTATGTGTGAAAAATCTGACTTCAAATTCATTGTCAGCAGCTAGCAAAACCCCCGGGTACGATTAAATTATCGGACTGAAAGAAAAATTCGTGCTTTAAAGCGTACGGGCTGACGAGTTAATGAATTTTGACTACTTTGACCTCTCATATCTCTGGAATCAATTCTCACCTCAACTTAAAAATTTTTTGTAATTGATGTTTTGTCATAAGGTATCATTTGACACACAATTCAGTTCCAATATCGCGGGACCAAAAATAAGCGATTTTTGGGGTCACTCTTTATTATCGCGGTAGACATAAGCAGATATGGTAAGAATAGCGATGAAGGGCTATTTGCCAATTCTAAATTGGGCAAAGCTCTCGAAAAAAATAAATTGAATATTCCGAAAGATAATGCGCTTCCTAATACGTTATACCTTATGTTATGCCCAACAGAATGTTATGCCTTATGTCATAGTTGGCGATGAGGCATTTTCGTTAAAAAAAATATTTATTAAGACCATATCCTGGTTCTCAAATTCAAAGAGATAGATCAAAAAGAATTTTTAACTACCGTCTCGCACGCGCACGAAAAGTGTCGGAAAATGTATTTGGAATATTGAGTCAAAAATTTCAGCTTTACAATTGAAGACTAAAGTTAAAACCAGAAATGCAGATAAAATTACTTTAACTACGTGCATTTTGCACAATTATATCCGAGACTTTAATATTAATACCATACAACAAGACCATGTGCACAGAACTGACACTGGTTTACAAAATTTACCACGACAAGGAGGAAGTGCAGCAAATACTGCATTTACTGTTCGAGATGCATTCAAGGAATTTTTTATGACAAAACATGGCCGTGTTGAATGGCAAGACACAATAACTTAAAAAATATTTTATAAAAACTATTTTATTAATACAATAATAGAATAAATTATATTTATCTTACCTGGCTGGTTCATTTCTTTCGCAATTCTTCTCCAAGCATTTTCTTTAAATATATTATCACTATATTTTGAATGGCTCATTACATATAATGGCTCACAAGATTTAACCATTTTAATTAATTTTTCCTCCATCTTGTTAATTGCGTCCGTTCTTCACCGTTGTTCAGTTCAGACTGTCCGACTCGCCATCAACAAGTCCCGACACGTTCCGACACGGACCATCAAAAAATTCTTTGCGATAATGTCGGTCAATGTCAGTACGTTCCGTTGACGGAACGTGTAGGTCGGTGCCGGTTAGTGTGGACAGTCTCGTTAGGCCCGGTCTACAATGGATGTCGGAAGTCGGAGTCGTAAGAAATTGACCAATCACAATCTATTATTCTCCTTGCGGTCAAAGAATAATAAACTGTGATTGGTCAATTTCTTACGACTCCGACTGTCGACATCCATTGTAGACCGGGCCTTAAAATGCATTGTTTAATATTTTGTCGTGCCGGTGCCGGTACGTGTCGTTGACGGAACGTGACGGTCCGTGCCGTATAATGTGAATCAACCTTAATTCCTCACAACTTTCTCCTGTTAAGGCTCAGTCACAATGAGAGGAATAAGGAATAAGATAAAGGAATAAGGAATAAGGGAATGTTGCATCTCACTTCAGTACACGTACATTAAAGTGAGATGCAATGTGCCTTATTCCTAATTCCTTTATCTTATTTCTTATTTCTCTCATTGTGACTGAGCCTTTACTTCAATTATTTTAGAACATATATCATTGAATCTGTTTATCATCAACGGCGTGCTAGAACAAAAAGACGTTATTGGGTGAGCCCTATAATCCGTGAACGAATTAATCAAGGTGATGGCTACAATCTTATAAATGAAATTCGTCTTGGTGATCAAGATGTACATTTT
>NW_020216527.1:0-2965 GCF_003070985.1 Temnothorax curvispinosus | reverse complement strand
ATAACGTAGTCGTACACGTTTCGACTTTCGCAACATCCTCGAAAACATTTTGTCAACTCGGGAAGATTTGTAGCATACAGATGTAGAATTCCAGCCGAACCGCCGCCGCCGGAGGCTGTAGAGATGCACTCGAGATGAACTTTACAATCTACAACGCCGAAATGTCGAGGAAAAAATGATAGCAAATCTCAATCGAGTCTGCGTTTTTTATACAACGGATTTGCAAGTGAGAATGCTTAAGCACGGTAACGATACATCTCATAATATGTATATATATATATATATATCTAAAATTTCAAATTTTAACTTGCGAAATAATAGGTTAGATTACGCATGCAATTTATAGATACGCCCCGACTTGTTCCTTCCAGCTGTTGGTGCATGAAAACAATGGCCTAGTTTCATTTGCTTAAGCCTTGTGTATGTACACAATACTAGAAGTCGATCCGAGTTTTGGTTTAAGCCAATCAACTTGCAGCTCTTACAGAAAAGCAGTAGTTTCATTGGGTGCGTTCAGCCAATACTCCGCTAGCCTAGCAATCGTCAGCAGTCGCTCGTTTCCTCTCCTTTTAATCCATTGGGTCAAAGGAGAGGAAACGAGCAAAAACGAGCGACTGCTCACGATTGCTAGGCTAGCGGAGTATCGGCTGAACGCACCCATTGGCTTAAACCGAAACTCGGACCGATTTCTAGTATCATGTACACAAGGCTTTAAGCCCGGTGTCCACGATGCAAGAACTTGGTCCAAGTTTTGGTTTAAGCCAATGAAACTGCTGTTTTTCTGTAAGAGCTGCAAGTTGATTGGCTTAAACCAAAACTTGGACCAAGTTCTTGCATCGTGGACACCGGGCATTAAACCGAAACTCGGACACAAGTTCTAGCATCGTGGACACAAGGCCAAGTTTACACCGATCTCTTGATACGCGTATCGAATAGTATATTTGAGCTGATCAGCCAATAATCAAACTAAGGCTGTGGTCAGCCGAACCTCTGCTTAGCAAAGCAAAAGGTAGCAATTAAGTGTAATTGGTTGGATCCAAAGGTAAGAACCAATCACATTCAATTGCTACCTTTCGCTTCGCTAAACAGAGGTTCGGCTGGACACGGCCTAAGTTACTAGTTATTTACTATTTAATACGCATATCAAATGATCGGTGTAAACTAGGCCAATTGAACCGGCTTTATTTGCAATGTATAAATTACAAACGTAAAAAAATTACAAATATATAAATATAAAATAATAATTTATTACTGTGAATGTGTTATATTAGTAACAATGTAAAAATGATTACATTATAACAATAAATTAAAACATAAATGATAATAATAATTTATTACACTGTAAACGTATAAAGCGTCGTCTACAATGGCCTAGTTTACACCGATCTCTTGATACGCGTATCAAATAGTATATTTGAACTGATCAGCCAATAATCAGACTTATTTACTAGTTATTTACTATTTAATACGCGTATCAAGTGATCGGTGTAAACTAGGCCAATGGCAGCAGAAGTATGCAGTAAGACGTAAGTATCAAAACTCGGACGCAGTTCTAGCATCGTGGACACAAGGCTTTAGGGTGCGTTTCCACTATACGCGTCGCGCGTCGCGTCATTTCCGACAAGAGATCTTGTCGGAAATGACGTCATAAAATGAAACGTTTTGATTGGATAACTCATGACGCGGCGTCGTGGCGCGACGCGTATAGTGGGAACGCAGCATTAGGCCGAGTTTCCATTAAGCGCGTCACGCGTCGCGTCATTCGAGTTAACCAATCAAAACGTCCCATTTTGATCCCGTCACAAGTAATGTAATAAAATGGGATGTGTTGATTGGTTAACTTGTGATGACGCGACGCATGACGCGCTCAGTGGAAACTCAGCCTTACTGTATACTCCTGCTGCCATTGTAGACCTAACATTAAGGTCAATCCAGACAAATTTGCATAGCGCATAAACATAAGCATAAGAGATTTGATTAGTCCATATGCATGTGCATAAAGGTCTATCCAGACAAACTTGCATAGGTGCATAACCATATGCATAAAGAAACGGATTGGTCTATTTCTTTATGCACATGCGTATGGACCAATCAATTCTCTTATGCTTATGTTTATGCGTTATGCAAGTTTGTCTGGATTAAGCTTTACTGTTACAAAAAAGTGTGTGTCCGAGGCTTAATATGCTGTATTTAATTGCGATGTAAATTATCTGATATTAGATCAGCTTCGCGTTGTATTTTCTGGATCTAAAACGAGCCAAGTAAACAATTAGATAATTGGAGATTGGAGATTAAAATATTATAGGTATACTCCATAATATAATTGGATGGAAAAAGAAGCGAGATCCGAAATGCAAAAGATTTCGACTGTGAAAGAACAAACTTATGGCTTCTGCACACAGGACGCGGAAACGCTTGCCGCGCGGCAAGAAGCGACGCCGTAGCCAATCAACGCATTGTTTTTCCGTAAGAACCAAAAGTTGATTGGCTACCGCGTCGCTTCTTACCGCGCGGCAAGCGTTTTCGCGTCCTGTGTGCAGAAGCCATTATCAACGGCCAATCACACACACTTCGTTCGAGACGTCGAGTTAACATGGCGAACCCAATCAGGTTCATCGCTTCGTTCTTTCCGCTTCAGCTACATCGTGCCTTTTTCCGAGGGAAGAGATGCCTGCCGTGCGCTCAAGGCGTTATCAAGCACGTATCGCGTGGAGTTGGGTGCTCAGGAAATGGACGCGCTCAGGCAGGTGCTGGAGATAAACAGGACGGATTGCGAGATAATCGGCCTGGCTTTGGATACTTTGTGCAATATAACGAATCCTGAAACATTCGACGAAGAAGGTATAAGACTGCGTTATTTCTTTGGCACAATCAATTTTATGTCTGATCGCCTCGCGTTATTTCAGTCGATAAACACGGCTCCAAGAACCAAATAGGAGAACAGTTTACAGAAATATTCATTAAG
>NW_020216526.1:60803-75116 GCF_003070985.1 Temnothorax curvispinosus | reverse complement strand
GAAACGTAGTGAAAGGCGAGGGGACTCACGTTAAAAAAGCACCCCGATTTTACGGAAATATAGTGAGAGGCGAGAGGACTCACGTTAAAAAAGCACCCCAATAAGGAGTTTAAAACCGTACTGCAACCTCCACGTGGTAAACTCTGGAAACTATAAAAATTAAAAAGTATACATATTATAGGCTAATTGCAGACGTACATATGTGCTAGTAAAATTACATCGAACACCCGCAACGCGGAATGGCACTGCACTGTGCGCCGGAGTGACGCGACGCTTACGATTTTCGTATTTTTAACTATAATGTTCCACCATTTAAAAAAAATTGAAAAAAATATATGTTATAGTGGACACTTTAAGAGAAATTTTCGTAAAAATTTCAAAGGGGTACCTCGAAAATATCACCCTAAAAAAAAATATTAAAAAATTCAAATATTTTTTTTTTGGTCTTTTTTTGGCAAACATTTTGGACATTTTTTTTGTTAATTAGTTTTATTAGTCTACATAACATATATTTTTTTCATCAAGATCGGTCAAGTGGTTTTCGAGAAAAATATATTTCTTTATTTTACTTTCTCCCAGCATAACTTCTAAAAAAATGAATTTTTTAAAATAATATTTGGTGGAAAGTTTTATCATATTGGTACTAACTTGTGACATTAATGTCAGCTCTGTATGATCAACGGCCGATTTCACATGCTTACTCCGCTAAGCCTTTTGTACATATGTATAGTATATGTATATCTAAATATGTATACATATAACATTAACATAATTATTTTTAACCATTTTTTTAAATGCAATAATTAAATCATTTATATTAAACTAATTAATAACTTTTAAAATCAAAAGACATAAGTAATTTATATTTATATTTATATATTTATATATTTATATTTTTGACAAACTATTAATTATTTTAGTAATAAAGAATTTAAAATCAATCGAAGAAAAATGGAGCACTGAGCTGTAACAAAGTGTTGGTGTTCATATATTCTATACTTAGTAAAAAAGTAACGAATTATAATGTACATACTGTACATATACACATATCCCATCTAAAGAATTTATTGAGAAAAATATTACCTAAAAAATACTTCCATATTTTTCGCAATAAATTCTTTACAGTTTTTTAAACAATTAAATTGCTTTGATTTAATTCCGGGGAGGGAAGGGTATTAATGTTCCAAGATAGCTGTGTTTCAAGTCCGACAAATATGCGGCGCGTTGTCTATTAAGTTGGAATATATGTATATGTACAGATAGATAGAAAATGGTACTTACAATTAGATAAATACGTTTATTGACTCTTCTCAGGGTTGCAAGGCGTTTTGTAGAGACGTTTCCAACCCTTTATTTAATTCTCATCCATTACTACTCTTCTTCTTTCACTTAATCCTTTAGACCAACGGCTTAACGTTTCTTTCCAAAAGACGGAGCCCAGTTTGCTCCGCACAAAAGCCTATCTTGCACGGAGGGCGCAGCTTTCGGAAAAAACTTTCCGAAAATGTTTACATGGCTCTAGTGGACTCAAACCTGGTTCCTCAGATTACGAGTCTGGCGCTCTACCACTAGACCACACTGCCGCTAGATAATAGTATTTTATTTACCCCAAAGGGGTCTTAAAGAGCGTTTTTTTTACTATAGGGACGTACCCAACCCTTTATGTATATGTACAGTATGTACATTATAATTCGTTACTTTTTTATTTAAGTATAGAATATATGAACACCAACACCTAGTCACGGCTTCGTTTTTCTTTGATTGATTTCTAATCTTGTGAGCCTTTATTATTATATAAAGAATTTATTTCTACTAATTATCAATTTGCAAAAGAAATTACTTCATTTTTGCCTAAATACTAATTTTCGCGTAACTAGAAATTTTTCTCTGACAAATTACCAATTTTGTGAGTAATGCGTAACTCTGTAACTCACTTTTACCTAAATATTATTAATTTTTACGTAATTAATAATTTTTTGCGACTAATTACTAATTTGCTAATTCAATAAAAATTTAGGTAAATATGTAATATAAAGGCATTCTCTCCGATTTCTTTAAAATTTTCAAATTTTGTGTATTTTGTAAAAAAGATTCTCAGAAAGAAAATTATCGCTCATTCCGTTTGTTTATAATTAATATTTAAAATATCACGATGTTGGTAAGTAAAGAAATAATAATTTATGGATATATATTTTGCTTCTTATTACTAGATCATATGTTATTTACAACTTTATTCAATTATATATTTTAAAATTATAATCTTTGTTAAAGCAGAGAATAGTAGAAAGCATAAATACAGAGTATTCTCTGCTTTTTTAACTAAAACTACAAACAGTTGTCTGTTTTAATTGTGATCCTTTATATTTTTACCCCAAAACATTTTTTCGAATAAATTTGGGTCACGTATTCGCATTACCAATTACATATTTTGAACTGCAAGCAAGGACTATTATTAATTTGTTCTATTAAATTTAATATATCAATCAGATACTATATTGAAGTTGTAAATAGCGTAATATGATCTAATTGAAGTAAAAGAAGCCAAATATATATCTATAAATTATCGTTTCAATTATCATTTCCTTACTTATTGACATCATGATATTTTAAGTATTAATTATAGAAACAAACGGAACATGAGCGACGATTTTTATTCTCAGAATCTTTTTTACTACACAAAGTAGGTATACAAAATAAGTATACAAAATTTGAAAATTTCAAAGAAATCGGAGAGGGTGCCTATATACATACATATTTACCAAAATTTATTTTGTTAATTGTTATTGCTAATTTCGTGAATAATTAATATTTCCAAACACATCAAGGTATAAAATTAACGTCTATCATAATAATGGACTCGATTCAACTAATATTTTAGCATAACTTGCCTACAATACAAATTGCGCTACAGATCACTTTTTCGTTCTCTTTAACTTTTACAAAACAGAATATACATATATGTACGTACGTGTGCAATTTTGGATATACCTTCCTTCTTAAACATCTCATCGGCGTCAGCTCCTTACGGTCAAATGTATATATTGTTGATGATTACTATCACTATTTGACATCTGTCACCTGTCACGACTGTCACTATTCATTTCTAGGTTATAACTACTGAGTGCGTTGAACGCGCTGAGCGCATACGTACATACATATTATATATTAAAAACCGTCCGCGTAATAAATAACCTCCTGGCCGATAAGTTTATATCGACCTAAATTTACCTAAATAGAAATTTTCCTCCTGCCGATAAGTCTATATAGATCTAATTTATCTACTAGATCGATAATAATGCGCGCGTGATTTATTGGATCAAGAGCCATCTGTACTCAAAAGCGTGAAAGACGTTCGAGAGGTCCGTATTTTAATAAAAAAATTTCATATTTGGACTTTGTCGGACTTTGCATCGCGATATCTTCGCTTGTAGGGCACGTAGCGGAAAAATAAAAACACTTTTATTACATAATTCAAACCGAAGCTATCGATCAAGCCTTCTTAGAACTTGATCCGTTCACTCGTTATTGAGATCTCAAAATCTCGTGTACTTGCAACTCGTGTGTTTGCGTAAAAGAGTCACGGTGCGGTCTCGCTTCGCGTGTACTTGGCGCGAGACACTACCGTGTCTTTTAATATGTAACTAAAATAATATACAGGTTCATAAATCGCTCGAATAACTTTGAACATTTATTATTATAAGTATCTGATGTTTGTCTGTCTGTCTGTCTGTCTGTCTCATCGCAAACTACTCATTCATTAATGGACCGATTTTCTCCAAACCGGTGCAAAAATTTTTTTAATTTTTTGGGGATGGCGATGTGTATAAAGAATTGTACCTATTATTACCAATTTTTTTTAAACTTAACCTGTTCTAAAATTTTTCTAATTTTTTAGAAAATGATAAGTACTAATGTCTATCAGTCTGATCGCAAGTTACTTATTCATTAATGGACCGATTTTCATGAAACTGGTGCCACAATTTTTGTAATTATGATGGGTTTAATTTTTCATTAATGGATCAATTTTTTTAAAATCGCGGTTCCAAAAATTTTTTAATTTTCCAGATTGCAAACTACTCATTCATTAATGGACCGATTTTCTTGAAACTGGTGTCAAAATTTTTCCAATTTTCCGGGGATGGCGACGATGGGTTTAATTTTTCATTAATGTATCGATCTGTTGATTTTTTTTAAACCGGTGCAAAAATGTTACTAATTTTTTGAAGATGGCAACAATAAGTTTAATTTTTTATTAATAGACCAATTTTCTGAAAACTGGTGCCTTTTTTTTCAGTTTTCTATACCAATGTGTTCAGAATGTTTTAAAACATCGAAAAATCACATTTTAAAAAAATATGTGTATATATTTCACCCGCTGTAGATGATCTGAAAGAAAGACGGTGAATTATTTGATATAATATGATTTAATGAATAAATAATTTTAACTCTCAGGGTACGGACTATAAAAAAGTTACGTTCCGTACGGATATGGGTTAATCTAACCCGGCGACTTTGATTGACTGTATATCGGGCTGTAATTTGTCAATTGAAACAAATTTTTTTTTTTAGATCGGAAATTTTTTCAAAAATAAAATGGCGATGATAGATTTATTACATTATTTGTTTAAACAAAGATACATTTGAAAATGTAAACCGTTCTCAAAAAATTTTCATAAAAATTTATTTTTTCTTTTAAATTGCATAACTTTGTGAAAAAAAAGATATCGACATTTTTTAAGTCGCGTTTGAAAGCTAAAAAGTTGTTCTTTGAAATGGTTAAATTTGTTTTTTGATCCATTCCAAAAAGTATATTTTTTTTTAACTATGAAGATACCCGTTTTTTTGCGATAACTTGCGTTACTTGCTTGATTTATCGTAATAACACAAAAAAAATATCTTAAAGTAAAAGTAGTTCTTTTGGATGATTAGTATAATAACAAAAATTGAAATAATATTAACATGCATGCACGGATACGTTATGCTGGTATGCTACAGAGCATAATTTTGAGGTTAGAATGCACAAAAGTATATTAAAAATAGTAAATTATACATACCAGAATACTAAAAAAAAAAACCTACTGCAGCAAATACTCGAAAAACACAATTTTTTTTTTGAAAAACACGGATTTTGTAACGTTCCGTACGGACTGGGTGTAGACTACCCGAGTTCAATTTTCAAAATCGTATAATTTGAGCACCAAGCGTAGACTGACGCTGCCCCTTGTCGCTCACATAGTAGCTACCTCAAAGATTTTTCCCCTCCGGTACGGAACCCCAACCATTCACTTCCTTTGAAATGGCGCTACTTTCAAAATTCGCTCGGGTTACGCTAACCCAGTCTGTACCCTGAGGGTTAAAATAAGTTTGTTGCGTCTAAATGTTCATACTTGGAATGCTTGAGTTAATTCGCTATTAATTTTCTATTTGATTGGCATATATTAAGCATCGAACTATATGATATACTTCCGCGCGTAGCACGGACTTAAATGCTAGTATATATATATATATATATATATATATTCTTTTTTATTTATATAGGACTACGAGTGCCAATAGAAGTCTTCCAGATATTCCAAAAGATAAGAGCAGAGAACATGAAGATATGATAGATTCTGTGCCTCAAGATATTTATGAGACTACTGAAATTATGGGAGATCATTCAGAATTGTATGCTACAGTCCAAGATGCAGGTAATACTAAATTAAGACAAATAATTAAGATAAAAATTAGTAGGGGAGACCGGGGCTATATGTGTCCTCACTTTACGCTTTTTTCAAGTTTACTAAAAAACTAATAAAAATATTTGGTTAAAATTTTAATGGTATAACCTTTCAACCTTGCTATTAAAAAAAATAATTAGAATCGTTGATCTTTTAACATTTTAAAGAGGCGATTGTTTTAAATGGACACGTCAAGCGTAGACAGATAGCCCCGCATATGGGGGGCTATCTATCCACATAATAAAAAACACATTATTTATATTAATTTTTATACTTATTTATAATATTATTTATTATTAATATATAGTATTGAAAAAACTGCCTAGCCGTTGGAGTCAGAGAAGTAGTAGGCACTTTGTGTAGATTTTTTGACAAGTTTCCTGCGTAGAGCTGACTTCTTTATATACGGTGGTGAAACTGATTTTGAGTCTATTGCAAAATCAATGTGATGAGTTTCTTTTGTCTCCCCTCAATTCTTTAATCTTTTTTTTATTTGGGGCCTTTACTTTATCTTCGGCAGCGTTTGAAATAGAAAATACTCAATAATTTAAGACAAACTCATACATTTAACTTGACGTGTATTTTTAAAATAAAAATTTGGTGACAATTCTTGACGCGCAAGATCAAGTAGTTGCTCGTAGATCACTTTTTTACAGTAGCGAGTGAGAGCCCAAACATTTATTCCAAAGTCTAACGCTGTTTTTACGAAAAGATTCTTGCTCAATTCTTATTTCTTTAATCGCTCTAAATATAATTTTATTAGATATGTCTACCTTATCCGTCTTAAGGAAAGTCTTTCTTTTGTAGTTACGCACCATTATCTATTTATAAAAGAATAATTCGTCATTGAAGTGTGGACACATTGCCCCATCAAAAATAGGACAAATAGCCCCGACCACATTTTTCAGTCTTTAACATGTTGCCAATTTTAGATAATGCAGAATTAAGATTTGACGCTTCTCACACCTGAGAACTATATATTAATTGATAATATTATGAATTGCTTATTTTAATTTGAGATAAACTACTGTCGCACAGCAAATTTTTCGACCGTCAAAAAATGTGAATAATTGTTTTCGCTTTTTTTTTAACGTATATAGCGTCTGCGAGAGGCATTGCAAGAAAACAAACATTTAAACAACATTTAAATATCTTACGTAGGGCATTTTTCAACTACTTGTTACAATGGAAAAGACATCTGTCTCTTAAAAGTACTGTGGACACATAGCCCCCGTAGACAGATAGCCCCGGTCTCTCCTAAATTAAGATGTAAATGATTGAAAATGGAAAAATAATAAAACTTTTTACTTTATTCTATTATTTTATTTTATGTTACTATCTACTTTATTTTCTACCTATTTATTTTTTAGCTCAAGAACAGGTGTGTGACAGGGAAACACAGGATACTATTTTGCAAGGGTGTTCTTTGCTACAAGATACATCTCATCAATATACAAGATTTGCATCTCCTGTCTCTGACAATGGTGGATGAATTATTATTAGATGCTTTTATATTTGTTTATTATTTAATGACATTCTAATTTATTTCAGTTGAACATCCTTATGCACAACTTCAAAATATTCAAACGACTGAGGCTAGTCAAATAAATAGGTATTATTTATTTACTATTCCTATGCTTTATATTGTCCTATACTTATTACTGCTCTACATATATATATAGGATGTTTCCTAAGTGATATCAAAAATTCCAGGAAGTGATTCCTTGGACAATTTTAAAGAATAAAGTTTCTATAAACATGGGTTTGGAAATATTTCCCTGTAGAGTTATGGGCCTTCAAACTTTTATTTTTCTTTAACTTTGAAGGCCCATAACTCTGCAAGAAAGCATTTATTTCTTGTAGTTTTTTATATCACTTAAGAAACACCCTGTATACTTTATCTTGTCTTATTTCAGAGAATATCTAGTATAAAAAGAAAACTCTAGACTTGGTAAAAGCAAAGCTAACGTAAATCAAACAGTCGGTTAGTCGACTTTCAAGCAAAAATAAAGGATTTTAGTTTAAATCACAATTTCATTAAATCATATAAATATAAATAGTTTACGTTTCGACTTACTAAATCTTCCTCACAACGCAAAAGAACATATTTGATAAATTACATCTCATAAAATAGATAAAATAGGGAAGATGTTAACAATTAATAAAATAAAATCAAGTGACAATCGACAAAAATGTGTTCAAAACGTAAACTATTTTTGTTTATATGATTTAATAAAATTGTGGTTTAAATTAACATCCTTTGTTTTTGTTCGAAAGTCGGCTGTTCGATTTACGTTTAGAATATGTAGTTTTTATTTCTTATAATTTGCAGAAATGATGTTAATCAAGTTACAAATATTGAAAAGCCTTCAACATCTATGGATCAATCAAATGGAAATCCAATCGCACCACCGAGAACTCGACGATCCTCCTCGCACAATTCGCTTCTTAATTCCGAGACGCATTACGATATCCAGGCCGCTAACGCTATTTCTGGTGGTGTTCAAGCTAATCAAGACTTGCCCTATATGACACCGCCTCTCTTGATGTTACTGCCATATCCACCGCATTCCCAACAAAACAGTCCGCAACAGCATTTTAGTGGAGATTCGCAAGATTCGAGTAATTGCGTTATTTTTTCTTTGCACTTTTATATTTACTGTATAATAAATAATTTTTAATAAATTGCGTTATTTTCATCGTTTTTACTATAGAAGGATATACAAGTATAAGCGTAAGAGAACCATTAGCCAATATAATAGCACAAACCAAAGCAACTTACAGACAAAATCAATCTAATAGACCAATCATCGATCCTCATTATGCTACTGTTTCTGATGATTCTGGTAAATAAACTTTAGATATGATTATATAATATAATTAATATAATACATAAAAACTTTACATAATCTGACATTTTGTAGATGAAATGTACGCTGCGATTGATGAGCAGGATAAGGTATATACCAGTGGAAGCGAAACGTATGCACAAATTCAACCAATGGCATCAGAAGTTCAAAGACAAACGCAACATGAGCAAATAGTATTTTGTCAGCTTTTGCATGCAGAGGAAACACATTCTGTACCTCAACCACCGAGTGTCGATAGTTTACGTCATGTAGCACATGCTCATTCCAGGCAAGGTAATAAATTCCACTGTAATAATTACATAATTAAACAAATATTATTTTAGAACTAAAGGTAGGTTTTCATGGGTAGTAAAATGCTGCAGCAGCGAGCAGCAGTTTAGTAATTTCTTAGAAAATTCCTAGCAAGTTACTAAACTTTCCTACAAATTACTCAATTTTTCTAGAAATTACTTAGTAATTTCCAAGAAATTACTAAACTGCTGCTCGCTGCTGCAGCATTTCACTGCCCATGAAAACCTACCTTAAGAGCAAAAGTAACACAGTACAACAACCAAAATAATTGTTATGTTCCGATAGTGGATTATGATAGGTGGATGCCTTCATAGCACACCAATATCAACCATTCATTTTCATTACATCAAACCTTTTTTTTAAATTTGAAGGTTGGTTACTTTTGAGCTATTTTAGAGCCAAATCTAGTTTTATTTCAAAGTGTAATTTTAAAATAATAACATTTTAACGGGAATTTAGCCGATGTGAATTTTTAAAAGTAGGTAATGAAATGAAATCAATTAAATTTTGCAAGAAAATTGGTAAGAAATAATTAAAAATTATTTTTTTTAGCTTGCGGCAGTTCAACATTGTCGTCCTCAATCAAGAATCAATTTAAGTCATTCAGCATAAAATCCAGTTTTTTCCTTTATACCGTGTCTCTATAGGCTTGGCTACTTGATGAAATCTATTTCTTTGTTCATCTGATTCTGTAGGCCAGTGTAGGTAATTGCCGTTCAAAACAATTTAACAAGGGAACCTCGCGAATCCGAAAATTCTGATTTTGATGAAACTTACACATGTAAGGAAATAGACGAATTTAGAAGTTTTATTTGCAGTCCAAAAACGATTCTAAGGGACGAAAACATTCCTCATATGTAGAGCAGTTTTTTGCTTTTCTTGATATACAGGGTGATTTAAGATCTCTGCGACAAACTCTGAGGAACGATAGATCTCTCAGAGAAGACCATTTTCTGTGAAGCAACTCATGTTCTTTGACACGTCGCTTAGGAGCTACACGACCGTGCAAACAGGTCTAAGGTGACATTTATTACAATTATGAGATAAATTATTTATTTATTGTTTCAAGTACACTTGCAGACAGTTTACAGAAGGCGTTCAAAGTATCTATCCTGAACCTATGTAATAAATGTTACTGAGACCTGTCTGCGCGGTTGCGTAGCTCCTAAACGACGCCGCAGAGAACTTGGGTTGCTTTACAGAAAATGCTTGGTCCTCTCTGCGAGATCTATTGTTCCTTAGAGTTTGTTGCAGAGGTCCTGAACCACCATGTATACCTCGAAAAGTATTCAAAACATATCTTATACAAAAGGAGTTTCACTTTGTACGCCTGTTGGTCGAATTTTCGTGACACTATTTCGTGACGTTTTTTCGTGTCGCACAATCGAACTAACTACCGTACCAAAGAAGTTTTATTTCGTACGCCTATTGGTCGAATTTTCGTTACACTTTTCGTGTCGCATAATCGAACTTACTACCGTGCCAGAAGAAGAACCGTCTCGCCAACGCCGTACGCCTATTGGTCAAATTTTCGTTACACTTTTCGTGTCGCACAATCGAACTTACTACCGTACCAAAGAAATTTCACTTCTGTTACACTTTTTCGTGTCGCGAATCGAACTCACTACCGTGCCTAAAGAAGTTTCACTTCAAAATATTTATTGGAAATATCGCTTGGAACGCTACGGGATGTGGCGAGATGGGCAGGAAATAATCTCTTCTAGTTATTTCAACACTCTGAGTACACTCTTTATTCTATATCACACTTTGTATCTTAAACCGTAATCGACGTCTGAACACGACCGTGATCGAGACTCTTCTGAGCACCCAAGATGCCCGCACGCACACGTGGCGCTTCGCGCCACGCCACCAACCGGAAGCTGCCCTCTGGAAGGGCGGGAGCTCACTGCTCGTTCAAAGCTTTTTTCACAATACTCCCTTCCTTTGTGCGAGCGATCCATGGTCCCTTTCTAAGTTTCCTCTTTATCTGAAACATAACAAGAATTAGTTATCAAGTAAAATTAATCTCTAACTTTGTTCAAACTCTATATTCATTATCTTGTCTCTTAGATATGCAAATGCTTTTAAAGGTAAAGGTTTTTGTCATAATGTCTGCCAAATTTTTTTTTGTCTCAATCCATTCGATTTTCACCTTCTCTTGATCAACACATTGCTTGATAAAATCTCCATGAGTGTCAGCCATATGTTTTCTGTTTCCAGTTTCTTCTCTTTAGCTACTTGTCATTGGCTCTTCATATGTTGAAGACTCTCTATGTAATGATGCCAGAAGACATCGATTCAATATCTTCTATATAACTTTATACATCCAAATCTCTTTATTTGCTCAAAATGACAACTCGTTTCTGATGAAGACTTCTTCAACGGGATCTCTCACTCTATACACTTTTATGTGGAGATCTGTTGTACGCATGCACAGCAGCGTCAACTGCCAACTCCGTCAAACTCTTGGGTAATCCCGAGTCGAACATGTATGTTCTTACTTTCTCTTGCAACGTTCTGTTGAACCTTTCTGCAACTCCATTGTGTTCCGGAGTGTACAGTGGTACAAATATTGCTTCTATCTTTTCTCTTTTCACTACCTCTTTAAATACACCTCCCGTGAATTCCTTGCCTTGGTCTGACTTCACGTAGCATAACTTTTCTTCTTTTCCTAGTAGATTTCTGACGGATATTAGATATTTTTCTAGAGCCTCTCCCGATTCATCTTTCGTCTTCAAAGAGTAGGTTTTCGCTAATCTAGAGTCGTCTATAAAGATGATTATAAACCTCTTTTGTCCTGGATAGGATGTAGGTTTTATTGGACACATGATGTCCGTATGTATTACCTGTAGTGGTCTCTGTGCTCTATTTCTATTTTCTTTAAACGGCAATTTTGTCATCTTTGCCATTATACAGACTTTACACTTTAATATGGAGTTATCAAACTTAACATTCACTAATCTCTTTTCTACTTTTTGTAATTATCTTTGATAGTTTAACGATGCATGACCTAATCTAGCATGCCATAACATTGCCTCATTTATTTTCTCTAATTTCTTTACTTTTTCAATTACTGAGCTTTCACACATTTCTTCTATATTCTCTATTGTCTGTATATCCTTTTACTTAATGACTTGCTCGAGTTCAGCATTGTTGTGTTCTATATTTTCGTTCACATTTGCGAGCTCTCCTTTATTCTCCCTCTCAATTGCAAAGCCAACATTATCTCTCTCATCTAACTCTCCCTCCGAAATTGATAATTCATTGTTTTGAATGTTTGCTTGCGATTGTTCAGAAAGCTCGCACTATGGAACAATTTCTGCTCTACATCGATACACAGCACATTCTACATTATCATTATCCTCTATATTATTATTTTTTGCCTCAAATTGTATAATCTAATTTAGTTTCTCATAAATTCTTTCAAAAACTATTTTATTTGTCAGTTTATTGTAAACTTTAAACAATTTATCATCTAAATAAATACTGAACCTTGCATCAGCCAACTTTCTTAGAGATAACAAATTTTCGGATACTTCCTTTGTTGCAATTACATTTGTTAATTTAATGACTCTCTTGTCTTTTCCATTTGTTATCAACAAAAGATCTTCTTTACCATCTATTGAAATGTCTGCAAGCTCATTTTTATTTGCACATTTAATAACTCTATCTCTACATCTTTCAAAATTTGACATAATAATATTGTTATTCACAACATGATCCGTAGCACCCGAATCAGCAATAAAATTGACTAACTCTTTTGAACTATCTCTATCTTCTATTAATTTAACCATACATTATTTACCTTTTTTTGATTCTCCTTCATCTGCTGTTTTCGTTGGTATAGGTTTCTTGACGTTTTGTATCTTGGTTATTTTCCCTTTATTATTTACTCTCTTAGTGCCTTTTTGATCAAATTTACCCTTTTTATTAACGGTTTTATTTAAATACCTTTTTCCTCTAAATCTATTCGCCTGGGTTCCAGCATTCGGACAACTATTACTCTTGTGACCTCGTATCTCCTGACAGTAATAACAGAACCAGGCCTCTGACTCCGCTAGTGGGCAGTCCTTTGCCATATGACCTATTCGGTTGCATCTGTAGCACTTCATCTGTCTAGTATTTTCTTCTGCGGCAGCCCTCTGTACTTTAATTTCAGGTTTCTCTGTTTTCTCTTCAATCTTACTTTTAGTCTCTGCCTCTAACTGCATCATAAAAGATTTTATTTTATCTATGTTTATTTCTTTAAGATTAGTTTGTCTTTTAATCAAATCTACATTCCTCAGCTCTGGTACATTAATTGACACAGCCTGATAAAATGCAGATCTAATCTCTTGTTCTGTGAGAGAGTTACCGCATCTTCACATGATTCATATTCTCTAATTATTGAATCAAAGCGTTCGCAAAAATCACTTACTTTTTCATCTTTTCTCATTTTGATTTGATAAAGTCTAGCTCGTACCGATGCATGAGTAACATTTATTTTACTCTTTTTATATCCTCTTAGTTTCTTTAAAATTTCTTTCGGATCTTTTTCATGTAAGATCTTTTTATGATAATTTTTATCTAAATGATTAATTTATTATATCTCTAAGTAGACTTTTTCTCTTAGCAACTTTTAATTCAGAAAGATTTTCTGGATTTTCAATGTTTGAATCTATTACATCTAACAAATCGTTATTCATTAACTCGGATTTTAAATAATCCATCCAAAGATCAAAGTTGGATTTTTGCGTCATCTTATATTCTCTTTTAATATGCAACCTTTGATTGTTTAATTCCACTTCTAAAGTTTTTTTAATTGTCTCTAAACTTCTATCTTTTTCGGCTGAACAGACTGTTGTTTCATCTAACTTTCTCTTTTTAAACTCTACTTCTAATTCTTTAACCGTTTGTGTCCTGTTTTTTACTGAACTTTGCGTATTTTTATTGCTTGTCTCTAAAAAGATTATTTAAGTTTTACTCTCTCTTTTTCGAGATTCGCAAAGAAGACTTTTATCATATTTTCTATCATTGAATTAGCTTGGGCCATAACTTTTTCCAGTGTTTTCAACGACGCCTTTAATTTATTAGATACTGCATCTATCTTCACTACTGGTTGTTCCTGTTTTTCATATAACATTCGACTTCCTATAGGTAGTATATGGCGATCTTCTACCCATGCTCTGGTTAAAGTTACATCTTCTCTAATTTTCGGCATCTTTTTGCGTTTTGGTATTGCATCACTTCTTTTAGACTCGTTCTTTTTTTCTTTTTTTTCTATACAAAGTTTAAAAAATGCACATATATATATATATATATATATATATATATATATATATATATACACAGGGTGCCCCTGAATTCTTGGTACTTTTTTCATATTTAGATAGAGCGAGCCAAACAGAGTCGAAAAGTCATGTACCATTTTGCAATTTTCGCAATAGTTGACG
>NW_020216526.1:46123-60403 GCF_003070985.1 Temnothorax curvispinosus | reverse complement strand
CCCGCGGTCGGCGCGCGGGCAGTTGTTTACTACAAGCGGCGATGATTACGCACGAGCGGCGCGTAACGCCGGGCCCCTGTCCTAAGCGATGATAGTTTCTCTCCTTTTTTTTAAATAGAAATAAAATTTTCTAACAACATAGAACATTTTTTTGTGCGTACGTATGTACATACGTGTGTACATGCATACAGAAAAATATCAATTGTGCTGCTTAAAAAAGCGATTACTCAATTTACTTTTTTTTTTTTTTTTTTTTTTAGTAAGTAACGGTTGTCTTTAAGAAAGAATATTTTCTTGATAATAGTCTTAAAATGTACAAATTTTAGAAAGAGTCTTTATTATGTGCTATGTACTCGAAAGAAGAATTTATACTCCTTCAAAGAACATAATAAAATTTTATCAAAAAAAAGTCAAAATAATAAAGTAATATGAGGACCCTCGAGATTAAAATAGGAGAAGGCTATGAGGGTCAGACGCAGATCACAGTGCGTAATATCAGAAATAAGTGATTTATTCGTCGTTTTGATACATTACATCGATCCGTACGTTTCGGCTCAGTTTTGAGCCATCTTCAGCGGTAGTTACAGAAATTAAGTTACACGTTCTCCGTACCGTATGGTGAGTTTACTGATTCAAAGTATCAGAAACATAGACCAATTGATCCATATCTGTAAATTTGTTCAATTAATGTTGAGATATTAAAAAGATCCCTTAGGAAACTCACCATTCGGTCTGAAAAACGTGGAATACAGAGCCATGAATACATAATAAATACTCTCTGCGAGAAGTCTTGACGATCTTATCGACACGACACATGCACAGCAATGATATGAAAGGTCTTGCAAGAAGAGGCATGTCGTAGGTCAACACACCGGCGAGGATTATAACAAAGCACTTTCGACTCAGTTTGGCTCGCTCTATCTAAATATGAAAAAAGTACCAAGAATTCAGGGGCACCCTGTATATAATCCTTTTAGATTGCATTATTTAAAAAAAAAACTCTTACCTCTATCTTTTCTTACTGTCTCCTCGCTATCTCTCTCTCTTTCTATTACTGTGACAATACTGTCTTCGCTGTCATAGTCTACTAAAGCGTCTTAATTTTTTCCCTTCGTCGAAAGATTCTCTGTCTCTTTTTCCATCTTTATCGGGATTTAAATATCAATTAAACATTAGCATTCCTCTTTTGACAAGATAAAACCAACATTCATACAATTGACAGATAATAATTTACAATTTCTATCACCAAATTTCTTTCAGCGACAAAATAAAAACACAATGCTTATGAGGCTATATAGAACGCACTGCAATTCACAACAGCCCCAAAGCGAGAAACCACGCGCCTCTGCAGAGCTATCCGTACGCGCACACCACTCTCCGTTGCAATCCCCAGCACTGCTGAAAAGATCTATGGGAGCTCGGGTTGATCACGCACGCGCACGGGGCCCATACAAATTTACGCGGCTTCCCTGTATAATCAAGCTACACCGCACAATAAGTCCTGCTCAATTACCGACCCGATACATATCGATTTAAAAAAAAAATAAACTCATATAGAGTCATATAGAGTTTTTATACATACGCATACACATACATGTACATGTATCGTAATCTAGCCATCTAGCATATACGCATACATTTACATGTATCGTAATCTAGCCATCTAGCATCGATGCCATATTATTAGTCGAAATCGATTATGTGTTTGTGCGCGCCCAGCAACAAGTTCCGCGCGTTGAAAAACAAATGACTCACGCCGTTCGCGATCGGACTTGCACTCGCACGTCGCCAGCTTGTTACCAAGCGGCATCTTTCTATCTCTTTCTATTGTACATATCCTCTTTAAATTTCATCATTCTCTACTTCTATCAAATAGCAAAAGACTTTGTCTTCTTCTAACGGCATTTATCGAACGTTCTTGTTAGCTGGGAATTTCTACTTCTGTACTATACCTTATCTCTATCTCTCAAAAGACAAAAAGAATTTGTCTCCTTCTAACTTCTAACGGCATTTAACGAACGTTCTTATTAGCTGGGAATTCTTTCGTTTTGCTCGTCAGCAACGAGGAATATTATTTACTTACCCTCTAATCTTCTAGATGCTTCTATCTCTTTTTCTTATGCCTTTCGCCGGCGTCTCACACACTTCGTACGCACGTTCGTGTTACGTTCCTCACGCTGGGGAATCGTGCCCTGGGCCCATAACCTGTTGGAAATATCACTTGGAACGCTACGGGATGTGGCGAGATGGGCAGGAAATAATCTCTTCTAGTTATTTCAACACTCTGAGTACACTATTTATTCTATATCACACTTTGTATCTTAAACCGTAATCGACGTCTGAACACGACCGTGATCGAGACTTCTGAGCACCCAAGATGCCCGCACGCACACGTGGCGCTTCGCGCCACGCCACCAACCGAAAGCTGCCTTCTGGAAGGGCGGGAGCTCATCGCTCGTTCAAAGCTCTTTTCACAATAATATTTTTTGAGAAAAATTTTGTTGAAAAAATTTTTTTTAATATTAATTCTAAATTTGTTTATTTACTTTCCCTACATGTATGTAAAGTTTCATAAAAATCAGAATTTTCGAGTTCACGAAGTTCCTTTGTTAGTTTATTTTTCGAGCGGCAATTATCTATAGAATTAAATGAACAAAGAGAAAGATTTTATCCAGCCTATGGAAACACGATATAAAGGAAAAAAATGAATTTTATGATAAAACTGGATTTTGTGCTAATGATTTGTATTGATTCTTGATTGAGGACGACGATATTAAACTGCCGCGAGCAAAGAAAAAAATTTATTATTTCTTACCAATTTCTTCACAAAATGTAATTGATTTCATTTCTTTTAAACAAAAATTCATATCTGCTAAATTTTTGTTAAAATATCGTTATTTTAAAATTATACTTTGAAATAAAGCTGAATTTGGTTCTAAAATGGCTCAATCTTCGATAAAAAATAATTTTCGATGCAAGGGAAACGGACAATTGGTACTGCTGTGCTATGGAGTCACACACTTATCATGATTCACTAACGGAACTTAATAATTATTAAAAATTTGATTTTGTTGCATTGTGTAATTATTTGATATAATGTTTATGCAATTATGGTTTTTAAAATATTCTATTACATCACAATTCTGAAAAATTTGACAAAAATTATGTAAAAAGAGCTGATTTATTATATTATAACTGCAATATAAAACATGCTAATAAATAAAAGTTTTATTTCATTCAGAGTGAAAAATCTCTGTTTATTGACAAAACAATTGACAACAGAGGGTGCGGTCCACTTGACGCTACAAATGCTTCGAAACATTTATTTTCTCTTTTCTTTCAATGAAGAAAGAAGGAGAAGAAGAACGCTCTAAAGCATTTGTAGCATCAAGTGGACCGCAACCAGAGTTGTATGTTTACATTGCATTGCTAATAATTGGTGTTTCCTGGTAAGGTAGATGATACAGTGAGATATCATGTTCAACACGAAGTGACTGTAATATAGAGTCATACCGCTCAACATTGTAATACTCTAAATATCTGCGTGTAAAATATGCTCATAAGGAGAGGATACAGTTGACTCACTGATTTTGATTCTCTTACAGATCTACATCGAAAATAAGTTTAGAATTGGAACCTACGCTGTACAATTATTTTTTTATTTTGTTATTTTTATTTCTCTTTTAACTATTTAATATATGTAGATGTGTAGAATCCTTAATTATTAGAGAGTCGGAGTAAATAATTGTTTAGCTTTATATGTAATTAATTTATTCTGAGCAGTTATAAAATGAGATTAGGCAAAGAATGGATATAGTTATGACAAACGAGATTATGCAAGGAATAGATATAATATTATTGTTACGTCCAGGCTGACATTGAGACCGTGACTCCTCGAATTGCTCTCACACGCACTCACTCACACTCGCGCACTTGCGGAAGTAACGACACGTTTATTAATTAACGAACGAATTTATTTATTAAAGGGAACACCAGAGAACACGTCAAAACAGTTTAAAAGCCGAGGTTCTTAAAAGGCTCCGCTATTAAAACAGCAGCCCGTTGTCAAGGGGACGCTTCGCGACTTCTGCGGAATGACCGCTTGCTTCAGCTCAGAGTTAGTCGACTGACTCGCGGACGAAAAGCGTACCGGGCGGGACGCACGCAACACTGCCCTCCCTCTCTAAATTATCGTCCCGACAATCAGTGAGGCAACTTGCTGCATAACTTCTCGGGAGGCCAACTGCTTCTGGACGGTTTCCTGCCCTAGACGGTTACCGGGCTCCATCCACTCTAGTCTCTGCAACAGGTCCTCTCCAAGCTTCTCCTTATAGAGCTGGCCAGGCTCTCATGACGAGACTTCGCATGTCCCCTGCCTTCTGCCGCTCGTGCTCTTCTTCCCTTTTGAGTCTTGCGCGCTTGGGTCTTTTTTCTTCGGGATCAGAGGGGGAAATACTTCCGTGGACCCATCGCTCTAAGAGCTCTCGGTCCCCTGCCTCGGCATTCGCCCTTAATCTCACGGGAAAACCACGGCCAAAAACCGTGAGAGAGGCAGTCCAGAAAGCTTCCAGGAGAAACTTCCAGCAAAATTTCCTTTTCACATACTTTAGGTCTATGCTTGGTGTTAATATCTGCAACAGAACATTTAAAAACTTAGAAAAATCGAACAAAAATTAATTAGCGACTTCCTTAAAATAACTAAAGTACGGGCTCAGACTCATGTCGGATCGAACTAACACTCAAACACGAAATCGGAAAATTATTCCCTTTCCTGGAAAGGAGCCAAGCGATCTGCATGAACAATTTTATTTTTATGACGAGGAGACTCCTGGATACAATACACAACATCACTAAGTCTTTTCACCACCCATAATCCTATCCAAGGACTCTGCAATTTCGGGGCCTTTCCCATAACTTGTCGAAGACTATAAAACTAGACTTTCTGTCTTGGTTCGAAAAACACTCGTCTAGAACGTCGATAATACCAGGATTTAACGTTTTTGGATCTAATTTGAAGATGATGTCTAGCAAACTGATGGATGAGATCCAATCTGTTTCTCAGATTGGATATATATTCCACCTCTCCATCTTTCTCTTTCGTCAACAAGGGTGGGCTTTCTCTAAGAAAATCCAAAGTTAAACGCAGATCTTGTCCTAGATACATCTCCGCCGGAGTTACTCCAGTGGTTTCGTGTTTTGAAGAACGAAAAGCTAACAAGTACAAAGGAATCCACCGATCTCAATCTTTTTGACTTCCGCAAATAAACTTTGCCAAATAATTTAAGATAGTACGGTGCTGACGCTCGACCTGCCCGTTTGATTGTGGGTGAAGAGGGGTCGTACCGAGTTTTCCTAATCCCCATCAGGGAAGTCATTTCCTGGAAAAGCCGGGACTCAAAGTTTCTTCCTTGGTTTGTATGCAATTTTAAAGGAACTCCATGCCAGGAAATACTTGATCTACCAGGGATCTTGCTACCGTACTGGCTGTTTTATTTTTTAAAGGGATAGCCTCTAGCCATCTAATTAAGCTGTCGACTACCACCAAAAGATATTTATTTCTGTCCCAAGAAGTAGTCAAGGGACTTAAAATGTCCACCTGTATCTTTTCGAAGGAAACTCCCACATTATAGATCTGTAAGGAAGATTTTTTCTTGCCAACAGGGCCTTTCTTAGCGACGCAAATCTTGAAGGTAGCACTCCATCTCTCTACGTCCTTCTTACAAGTGGCCCAATAAAAACGTTTTCCAGAGAATCTTCTGTAACGTTTTATTTATACCAAAATTATCTTAAGGAGGGAAGACAAATTGTATGCCTTATTCGTAGACCTAAAAGCGGCATTTGACAAGGTGGAAAGAGAGCAATTATGGAAGATCTTGAGGGAAAATGAAATAGATGAAGAACTTATAAGGAGAATAGAAGCAATATATGATGTGACTGAAGTTGCAATAAGAACAAAACAGGGCCTGACGGAGAAATTCAGGATAACAAAAGGAGTCAGACAGGGTTGTGTAATGAGTCCACTCCTATTTAATTTGGATATAGCGGACATTAGAAAAGAGCTAAAGGAAAGAAAGATAGGAGGCGTAAAGTTAGGAAACACTAGAGTATGGTCGCTAGAATATGCGGATTATATGGTGTTCGTAGCAAAGAATAGAACAGCAATGTTAGACATGATGGACACAATAAAGAGGTTTCTAAAACGGAGGAAAATGATATTATGTACCAATAAAACAAAAATGTTAGTGTTTAACAAAGAAAGTAGGGAGAAGAAAGAGAAATAGAAATGGGGAGAAAAGGAGATAGAAGAGAAATAAACAAAACAATTTTCGTCGCCAGCAAATAATTCAAAATAAGTCGTTTTATTTTCGACCCAACTGGCCAAATAGATGGCAGGCTCTCAGTATCGTTTTGTAAGGCATTTAGAAACACGCATCAAAGAACATCGATGTGATATCAGGAAAAATGTAGATAATCATTCTGTTGTGAGCAAACACTATCTTGCACACAATCATGATTTCAAGTGGCAGCATCCAAAAATTTTATACAAAGAAAAACAATTCAAAAAAAGAGAAGTTTCGGAAATGTTTTTCATTAAAAAACATGATTGCACAATCAATTTACAAAACGATACTGAGAGCCTGCCATCTATTTACAACTGTGTCATTGGCATTACTTAGTCGGCCTTGTACATTCGGTTCTGCTCGTTTTTCCACCAGAGCGCCGTTTGCTATCCGCGGATTACGTTTGACAACTTCATTTCGACTTTGACTGTCTTACTGTTCGGACGTTGTGCCTCGATATGGCTGGTGATGTTTTGATTTCACCGTTTGTTTTGGAACGCATAAGAATTGTAATTAAGCTTTTAACTAATTTTTACAGTGTTAATTGATTTTATTGTTTTTGACTAGCGCGATATTGTAATGATTTTGTATAGTTTTTCTATTGTTAAATGTATTATTTTCTCTTTTGTTTAGTTTTGCGTTTGTCTTGACGTTGTCAGGACACCACGTCAACGATGCAATTAAGTTTGTTATGCGGATCGGTGTAACTTGAATTAAAGCACTTGACAAAGACCGAAATTTGGTCGAAACGTCGTGCAATCTTGTTTCAATTGGCCAGTTGGGTCGAAAATAAAACGACTTATTTTGAGATAGAAGAGGTTAGGACTTTTAAATATTTAGGTTTCGTGTTTAATAATAGAGGGAATTGCAAAGATCACATTAAGGAATTAGTTAGGAAAAGTAAGATTGCGATAAATAGGACGTGGGGTCTAGGAGAACGGATCTGTAAAGATGATTTTATAAGGAGAGGGAGTTTGTTTAATTACCTAGTCTAGAGTGTAATGTCGTATGGGGTGGAAATTTGGGGATGGAAAGAAAAAAAGGACTTGGAAAAAATTATACTGGATTACGCAAGATGGGTTTTCGATTTAAAGTTCTGTACCCCAAGATACCTAATGTCAACGGAACTGGGGTTGAGAAAGCTTAGGATAGGATGGGGAAGAAGGGCAATGGGATATGAGGAAAAGATTAGGGAAATGGATGAGAGCAGATGGGTCAAGAAATGTTGGATAGAGAAAGAGAAAAACAAATGGAAGACAGATATGGTAGAGAGAGAGAAGAACTGTAATAGGAGAAGGACTGTAATAGAAACGGGTGGGGAGTGGAAGCAGTTGAGTCGTTAAGGAGAGAAAGGAGAAACTTAGGGGAAGATATTAAATTAAGAGACTGGGAGATACAGAGGCAAGTAGAAGAGAATAATATAATAGAGTCGAAGTATAATAGGAAGTATAAAGAGTTAGAGAGAGACGGAAATAGACAGGAATATCTAAGGATGGCAAACATAGATAAACAGATCGAAGGGGATAGTATCAGATCCCTGATAAATCTGAGATGTGGTAACATCGAATCGGAGAACATGTATTGGTGAGGGGAAGAGAAAAAAATTTGTCTGTTCTGCAAGAAAGGAATGGATAATTTGAAGCACTATGTAGAGGAGTGCAACAGTACAAAGAACCGGTTTATAGAACTAGGGAGGGATAACAGGAAAAGAATAGATAGACTATGGAACGATAAACTAGATACAACCAAAGAAAGAATATTAAGGAAATTATATACGGATAGGAAAAAGATAGAAGCGGAGATGAGAAAAGATAGGCGAGAGCAGTAGTGATAAATAATGGCGAGCTTTAGCGTGAGGAATGATTCCGTCAAAATTGTTGTGATTGACGGGCGATGTGCGGATGGATGATTGTGTTAAGGAACCTATTGTAAACTAAGTCTACTTTTTGGCAGCAGCCGAAGTTAAATAAATATTATTATTTATACCAAAATGTCCCCCAGAAGGTAAATATGGGCCTCGTTCAAAATTTCTTGTGTCTTTTGTTGTGGCGCAACAATCTGAAAGATGTTTTTCCGTAAATTTGGAAAGAGCCATTTTTATACAAAACGCTATCAACAATCGTCAACATTTCCCAATGGGTTCAATAGATTTTTAAAGAAGGTTCTCAAGGAGAAATCTGCCAATCAGGTCGTCTTCCAGCTTTTTTGGCTTGAACAATTTTATAGATAATTGGATCCTGAAACTGAGCGGAACGCCATTCCTGAAGATTTTCCTCAGCGAAAGACTATACGACCACAAGTTTCTTCCTTAGATTCCTCGTTGAGCTCTATCTTGGCACAATGACGATAGGACATCTAGATAATCCATCCGCATTGCCATGAGCTTTTCCGCTCCGATAACAGACGTCAAAGTCGTACTGCTGCAGACGCTCCAACCATCTTGCCAATTGCCCTTCTAGGTTCCGGAAAGACATTAACCATCGCAAAGAAACGTGATCTGTTCTCACTAGGAACTTTCTTCCATACAAATAGTGATGAAATGATTTCACCGAGTCCACTACTGCCAATAACTCACGTCGGGTGACACAATAATTTTGTTCAGATTTATTTAACACCCGACTAAAATAAGCGATCACCTTTTCTTCTTTTCCCTGAAACTGAGAAAGCACGCTCCGATTCCATGATTCAAGGCATCTGTATCTACAATAAACTGTCCTTCTCCTGAAAGAAAAGCCAAAATAGGAGAAGTCAAAACGCGTTTCAAATTCTCAAACGCCTTTTAGCATTCGGAAGACCAGACGAACTTATTATTTTCTTCAGTCAATTTGTACAAAGGTTTAGTCAAAATAGAAATACTTTTGACAAATCTCCTATAATACGAGCAAAAACCAAGAAAATTTTGCACATGCTTCCGTGTTTTCGGAAGCGGCCAATGTTTGACAGAAGAAATCTTATCTGGGTCTGTTGCAACCTTCTTAGCAGATATAACATGTCCAAGGTTCTTTACTTCTCTTTTTAGAATTACACACTTTTTAGAATTGACCTTTAAATTAGCATTTCGTAAATGGAGAAAAACTTCCTTTAAATTACACATTATTTCTTCAAAATTCTTTCCAAAAACAATGATATCATCTAAATACATAAAACAAATCTTAGAAATTAATCTTTTCAAAACTTTTTCCATAAGAGACGTTTAAAAGTAGCATAACTGTAAATTGTCATAAACCATTTCCGCAAAAAAAGCAGTATTTTCACGATCCTTAGGATTTAATCTTACCTGCCAATTTCCACTCTTTAAATCAAGAGTACAAAACCACGAATTCCCCGCTAAACAATCTAAAATATTGTCAATCCTTTAAAAGAAAGTAAAGTTTCTATAAAAGATCTAAATGTGAGGATCCTTGTTCAAATATCGGAAGAAGAGCAGGACAGTCCTCTATTCGAGAACAAATTAGCCCGCGCTCACCCTCTACACTCTTCGTCAAACTGAGAGTGTTCTCGAGAAATTGATCTAAAATTTCCGTTTTAGCAAGAAAATCTATTCCGAGAATACATTCGTCGTTAATATCCGCGACATAAAAGGGCATCTCGAAATTATATTGGTACGGTACATATTTTTCGGGCTCCCCTGATTGATTATTATCACTGTCGGAGTTACAACAAAGATTTTTACCAAGAGAGCCGCAAGAAATCATCAAAATTCGGAAAAGGCCTATTGTAAATAATTACCAATATTTGTTAATGTTGGGTGTGTCTTACGCGTTTGAATAGCGCGCGTGTTAGTGTGTGTGCGCAGTATGGATATGACGGCGGTGCTCTTGTTCGTTTTCCGGTTCCTGTGTGCTCGGTTTTTTCCGTTATTTGTCCGAACATCTGAATCATCTGAAACTTTTACCCGAGGAAGTTTCTTCTGTCAAATTTAGACACGTGTCTCATTGAGAGTTCACTCGACATTTTTTGCTTGTTTCGCCGTTTACGTCCTTTACTCGTTTGCAAACACCAAAAACTTAACAAAAAACTTAATTTTACCTCGACGTTCTCTTTCAGCGACTAAAGCACAAGAAGCGAAGAAAACTTCGTCTTGCGTTCAAGTTATGGGCCCAAGCACGATTTTCTCGGTGCTTTAGTGAGTTGTCGAGCGGCGGAAAGTATACGCGTGTGTGGTGTCAGTCATATATTGGGGGCTCGTATAAGTTTTTGTCAGTGTTTGCAAACGAATAAGGGAGGTGAACAGTGAAACAAGCAAACATGTCACTATCGACGAGACACGTATCTAAATTTGACGGAACGAATTTCCTTGGGTGGAAGTTTCAGTAATTCAGATGATTGAGGTGTTCATCGCGTACGATATCTTCGATGCCGTGAAAGGTAATAGAATTATGCCGGCAAACAGTGCGTTGGCGGAAGGCAAAATATGGATCAAAGATAATGCGAGGACTGTGTTTGTCATATCCTTGTCGATGGAATATACTCAGCTCGAGTGTCTTTGAGTGTCTCCTGACATATTCTACTGCAAAAGAGATGTGGGATAAACTTGGAACGATTTACGCGCATAAGTCGGCCTTGAACAGACAACTATTAACGCAGCGGTTTCATGAGTATCGCATGGAAGCGACGGACACAGTAGTGCAGCACGGCCAAGGTGCAAAATATAGCAAGATAGCTCATGAATCTCGGAGAAAACGTCTCGGATGTTAATGGCAAAATATTGGCGAGCTTAACGGCGAATTTTTTGGCCTTTCGGCCGAGGGATAGCGTTGATCCTGATAGGAAGACGGTCGAAGACTACGAAAAAGAAATCCGGTTAAACGCTGATACGAGAGATGTGCGTTAGCTGCGATAAAGATCAACAAAGTGACTAGTTTTAAAGACTCTAAAATTAAGGACAAAGGCGAAAAGAAGAAGCGTCGAGATAAAAAGGACGTTGAGTGCTATTGCTGTTGGCCAGGCCAAGGGGCATTACGCGCGATTGCCCTTAACATAAATAAAAAAAGTGACCGCGGCGAGGACGACTCGCAAGATTGCGCGTTTGTACTAACATATGCAGAGAGTTAACATAAGCGCGTACCTTTGGGAAAATAAGAAGCTTTATAAAGCGTTGACAACCGTTCGATGAGGGTTTTTAAGAGTTTATACGCTTTCAAACTTTGTAAGAACGCTTACACAATGCCGTTAGGTTTAAATGCTTTTAAAACGTTTATCAAATACGGTATATATAACGTTTCGTGAAAGTTCTGCAATGTTGAGGAGACGCTTTTCAGAGCACGTTTAGTAAACGCTGATTTACTTTCGTGCAAAGTTTCTTGTCAGACTTTTCAAACGTTTAGCAAATGCTTTTCCCAACGCTGTAAGACAAGTGTTTTTCTTCTGTTCAGCAAATATTTTTTCAATGCGGCGAATTATAGGGCGTTTACGCAAACGGCTTGGAAACGCCTAAGAAACGCTTTTCCCGATGCTGTAATACGAGCGTTTTCCCTCCATTCAGCAATCGCTTTTCCAACAACGCCGCTAGGCGGCGCATCTTTTTCGCATTTAAAATACATCCAACCGTGTATATAAGCAGACCCCCTGTAAGGCGAAAAGTAGATTCGATTTCGAAATCTCTATTATCATTAATAAAAATTATTCTTCTAACGACAAGAGTAAACGCTTGTTAAACGCTCGATAGAAGCGAAAGAACTGCATGCAGTTTCCAATGATAAAAGTAGGCTGCGGTCTACTTGGCGCTACAAATGCTTTGAAACGTTCTTCTTCTCCTTTTTTCATTGGAAAAAAGGAGAAGAGGAATGCTTCGAAGCATTTGTAGCTTCAAGTGGACCGTAGTTGTAAACGCTTAAATGTTTAACAAAGGACCTATAAATGTTTTAAAGAACTCTCAGCAAATCGTCATACGTCATGTAAATTCTGTGCAAACTCTCAAAAACGCTATGTACAAACGCCTTTCAAACGCTGCAGTGTGCGAATTTTCGCTCTATGAAATCTTTACTGACCGTTTCCAAACTCTCGACGAACTTCCGCAAACGCTCACGTAAACGCCAAAGAAACGTTCACGAAACTTCTCATTTCCGCCAGGGTAGAGATGAAGCGCGGTCGGTACAAGGCGCCCGGGGCCATCTAGTGACCAAAGGCACGAATTGCTCGGTGTCGATCAAAAAGACGTTTGGTACATCGACAGTAGTTGCTCGAAACACGTCACGTTTCGAAAAAACTGATTCGCGGAGTTCCGTCAGAAGAGAGACGGCTGCACAATATCGCGATAATGGAGAGTGTATTGTCACCGGTGAAGGAACTGTGAATGTGGACAATGAATAGTGTGTGGCGGTAAGCCCGCATTGAGAACGTTTTGTATGTGCCGGATGTTCGAAAAAATTTATTTTTGGTTGGCACTTTGAGAGGTTACTTAGTGTTTCGCGAGAACGATACATTGGTGATGCGCGACGACGAAGTCATTGCAACTGGCGTATAGCAGTCAAATGAAATATGTAGACTATTCTCCCGCGTAAAAATACCGGTGTGCGTCAACGAAGCTATCGTGTCCAATAACTAGTCTGAGAGTCTGGCATGAGCGCCTCGGACATTTGAACAAAGGTGCATTAAATGAACTGATGAGTAAAGACCTTGTAAGCAGCACTGATAAGAGTAACTTTTTCTGTGATGTTTGCCAATTTGGGAAATCACACAAATTACCGTTTAATAAAACTGTTGAAAAAGTGAGTAGGTGGCCGGGCGAGTTTATTTATAGTAATGCGTGCGGGCCAATGTCGACGGAGTTGATAAGAGGTGCGAAGTTCTTTGTGGTGTTCTAGGACAATGCCTCAGGCTTTAGAAACGTGTTTTTCTGAAGACATAAATCATACGAGAGTTTTAAAATATTCGAACGTGCATCTACAAATAAATTCGGGCGAGTTATGAAGATTGCATAGTGACAACGGTCAAATACTGCAATAATGGAGTACATGCAGGGATTAAACACGAGACGAGTGGTCCGTACACTCCCGAACAAAATGGTAAGGCAAAGAGAGAACAGGACGATGTGGAGTGCAAACGATGATGCAGGCAAAAATCGAGCTACCTTTGTGGGCGGAGGCAGTAAACACCGCAATGTACAGGATGCTTCTGCAACATACACATCAGTATGTTGGGTTGCCTATCTGTTTACCGGGGCAAGCTTTACTCGACTTACAGAATAAGATCAGAATGCAAGTTCGGCGTAAAGTGGCAAAAGGGATATTAGTTTTTACAACTCTGTGATATAGAGTATAATTATAAAATTTAATAATATAAATAAAATTAATACAAATAACAACCTAGATACAATTTAAGGAACAAATTTGAACAAAATTTATTTTTAATCTTAAAATATGCTTACACTAAATGTTCTACGTAACTACCATTTTGTTCTAAATATAAAGCGATTCTACACATAAAATTTTCTCTTACTCGTTCGAGCATGAGAAGAGTGATCTTTGCACACGCGTTGCGAATTCAATTTCTCAGAGTTTCCGTATTTTCCGGCAGAGTTTGATACACTTTACTTTGTAAGAAGCCCCATGCGAAAAAATCCATAGGTGTGAGATCCGGGGAGCGTGGTGGCTACTTCTGATGACCACGAAGTCTGATCCATCTCCTGAGAAATTTTTGATTTAAAACGTTTCTTACTGTCCATCCTAGTAGCTAATCTTTTTTTTCTGTAAATGGCATCATGAATGACGGAAATTTCGCAAAGATTGCTCTAAAATGTTTCGTCAAAACACAACAGTTTTGTTAGAATAAAATTTTTAAATAATATTTGTAAAAAATTAGATAAATGTGCAATGTTTCATGTTTTATGTAAAACATTTCTACATTATAATTTAAAAATAATTGTATTGTATTTTTATGAGCATATATGGATTAATTTGATCTTTTATGCATATTTCTATTTCGAAATTAATTGCGC
>NW_020216526.1:14531-41123 GCF_003070985.1 Temnothorax curvispinosus | reverse complement strand
TTACAAGATATTTCATATTTTATATTAAAAATATCTTGACAAAATTTAAAATATCTCAGGAAATTTTTAATAAAAGAGAGATTTTAATAAAAGAGTTATAGTGCTTTGAAAATGTCTCGACAATAGTTATAAAAATATGCAATAAAAAAATGGGGGGTTTGTAAGAGTTTTAGTTATATTTTTAAATCTGCCGCTCGTACTGGTGCTATTCCGCGATATTCAGTGTAATCGACGAGACATCTGTGGATGATACAGAGAGTTAAGAAGAAGACAAGCATGACGAACGAAGCTGGGAGGACAGAAGCAAGCGAGCGATTAAAGCAAGACGTTGTAAAAATGAGTTATAAGAGCGAAAGCAAAAAAAGCATTATTAAAAGGCTCTAACAAATTTCAGAAGTGGGATAAAAGTTCAGATCCTGTAAGTTCGGACCTCGTGAATTACGTGCCTAGAACCGGTCCACGAGTTTATGTATTACGTGACGATTCGAGGTTAAGGCGACAATCTTCTAGAAAGTAACGATATCCGACATCGAGAAGTGATTATGGCGGACAACGAAACAAAGAAGAGTCCGCAGGATTTTACGATTGGTATTCTGAAGCAGAAATTTAAGCAGTTAGGCTTGAGTACGAGCGGAAATAAACCTGAGTTGATAGGCAGAATAATGAAGGCAGATCAAGAAGGAACGTGGATGAACGAAGACAATGAAATGGCGAGCACGTCGCAGAATAATCAGGAATTAGCGACGATATCTCCGACGTCCCAGGTAACCGAAAATGTGGAGAAAGGTCAGTACTATCGGTCGAAACGGGAAGACTCGATTATGCTCAGGAACTCGAATTTATGCGACTTGAAAAACTATTGAGGGAACGAGCATTAGATCTTATGAGGCGTGAAAATGAGCTTTTGAGAAACGCGTCTCTCCGTTTACATGATTCTGAACGCGTAGCTAAATCGCAAATCAATATTAAAGCAATTGGCGAGCTGCTAGGCGAATTTATAGGTATTGATTCCAACTTCGAGCAATGGGCAAGGCAGCTACGTTTTCTGTGTGAGACTTACGAACTCGATGATAATACCGCAAAGATTTTACTCTGATCTCGACTTAAAGGCAAAGTGCAAAATAAATTGGCTGCACTCCAAACCTGAGTTGCTACAAATAATACTCGATGATTTTTTAAAAGAGATGAAAGCGATGTTCGATTGTCGACCAAATAAAATCGATTTGCGTAAACAATTTGAGGCACGCATGTGGCAGCTCAGCAAAAGTTTTCATGACTATTATCATGACAAAATTATTAAAGCGAATCGGATACCTATAGCAGCAGATGAGATTATGGATTATGTTATTGACGGCATTCCTGATCGTCAGTTGCAGAATCAATCACGGATGCAAAATTTCTTGTTTATGGCAGAGTTAATGCAGTCTTTTAAGAAAATCACCTTACGCACCGATACGAATGTCAGGCAGGGAGCAAAGATGACCACTGACAAAAGTCTTCAAGTCAAAGAGGGCGAACGAGGAAGTTCAACAACCATCCAATGTGGTATAACTGCAGCAAAACCGGCCACATAGCCGTCGATTGCAAGCAGCCCAAACGCGAACGGGGATCCTGCTTCAACTGCGGAGCAATAGGACATGCAGCGAAAGATTGCCCTAAGAAAGAGGAGAAAAAAGAAGTGGTCAATGTCGACAGCATTGCAGAGGAGACTGATTTTCAAAAGAATGTCGAATATCAGATAAGCTATGAAAGTAATAATTATATTTATTCCCTACGTACTTTGTTGGACACTGGAAGTCCTATTAGTTTTATAAAGGAACAGTTCGTCAAACACTTTAATATTCAAAGAGACAATCGCTTAGTTAATAAATTTTGTGGAATTAATTAATTGCAATTTATTGTTAAGGAATCTATAGTCGCTAATATTACGTTAAATGATCATACCAAAGAGAACGTTACGTTATTAGTTGTGCCTAACGATACGATGATATCATGCGTTGTTCTGGGTCGTGATGTTCTTAAGTTATTATAGTTAGTTTTATCTGACAGAAATGTAGAGGAAGAAAAAGAAACAGTTAATGCAATTATGAATATAGATGTCAAAACATCGACTACTAAAGACATAGATTCCTTAAAAATAAATCCTGATATACCTAATGAAATTAAGACAGAGTTGAGAAGATTATATATTACGCATTATGTAGAACCGTTACGACCAGAAATGCCTAAACCTAAAAGCGAACTTAAGTTAAGTCTAAATAATCCACAACCTTTCCATTTCCAGCCTAGATGCATGTCTTATACAGAGAAAGAACAATTACGTGTGTACACGACCCGTAAAGATCGTAGGCTATGGCGGTGAAGGAAACACTGATTTTAATTGTTGACGAAATAAAATATATTTAGAATATATCAGGATAATTTTCAATCGTATTCATAAACTATTATGGCAAAATTCAATCATCATATCAATCAAGAAACAATATATATTTCACATTGTAATAGTCCGTTCAATGACAGGAATATAAACATTGGTTGACTGTATGATCTCAATTTGAAACTTTAAATGTAAAATAATATTATATTACAAGATAATTATAACGAAAGAATTAATATGATATGATATACTTAAATGTATCTTTAAATTATTTAATCACTGAAAAGACTATTAGACATGACAAGAAACTGATATCATAATTTAGAATTAATCAAAATAATCTTATACATAAATTTTTATAAGTGAATAATGCGTTAAACAATAATCGTTATTAAACACATTAATTCACAACGATTCGTGAAAACGCAACAAAGATTTAAAGTATTTCACATGAATCAATATATTGTGTGTTACACCGTTGAATATAATTTCTGAATAAATGAACGTTGAACTTTATGGCGAATCTTGTTCAGAACAATTGAAGCAATATACATCTTATCTTAAACATTTGACGCATTAATTCGTATTGATTAAACAAATGAATTTTTTCGCAATATGTATCGAGAAATATGTGAAATTAATTATCACCCAAAATAGAATTAAACGTGTCGTAAGCTTACATAATTTACTTTACTTGGCCAAAATGAAATAGTAAGAATGAACAGTCAAAAAAATGGTTGCAACCCGTAAACAAATATCTTGAGTACTCAAGTAAAAAGAAAGATTATCGTTCTGGTCAATAAATGCTTCGCTGGAGCGCGGAAGCCTTCCTTATGTCCTTTACTGAACGGTAAATCTCTCGAGATTTCTGGAATCAATGATCGTAACCGATACTGTTTATGAGGATCAATGATTCTTACTCAGAAATCTAAGAGTTACCTGTATTCCGATGTCTACCGTATTTGAATGCACTTCCAGAAAAGATCCGAACAGACTATGTCCATAATAGTCGCTCCCTTGGTCTCTCCAGAATGTGTCGTCATCATCAAGAAACGGAGTAATGGCGTTGATCTCTCATCCGTCTGAGAATGATATCGAGCCCTGATCCTGCCGTGTGCCAATTACAGTCCCTCAGATCCTCTCGTACTTCTCATTACAGTCCCTCGGATCCTCTCGTACTTCTCATTCAGTTACATAAAGTATCACACTCGTCGTTTACAATGACTCGGATTCAATATAATAACGAATTCAGATTACACGGCAGAAGGTCAGAAAAATGTCTTCACTGATAGACAAACAAGAAACGAATAACGCCGGTTGCCCAGGCCGCAAGCTTGTGCATGCACGCGCGCTTTCTTCTTCACGCGGCAATTACGTGAATTGAATATCGATACGTCGCGCCTCTAGCGCTTTACGCTATACAATTTTTCTAGGGAACTAGATTCGCCAACTGAAGTGAGTTTACAAAATCGCTAGTACTTTCTATGAAATATCATAGATGGCAATATTCACCCTTCTCTCCTCAATATCTTATCGCGTTTTCAAACAACGTGTAATGTTAGACGATTTGAGGGCTAAAAATGTAATCCGATCCAGCAAATCCGAATTCGCTTCTCCAATTATCTTGGTGAAAAAGAAAATTGGCGAGCCTCGTATGTGCGTTGACTATCGTTTTCTAAATAAGATTTTAGCCAGGGATAATCATCCTTTACCACTCATCAAAGATCAGCTTATGCTCCTAAATAACAAGAAATATTTTAGCCGGCTAGATTTAAGAAACGGATTTTTCCATATTACTATGTCGCCCGAATCAATTAAATATATCGCTATTGTTACTGCACTAGGATATTTCGAATATTTAAAAATGCCTTCTGGATTGAAGATCGGGCCGCCCAGATTTCAACGATTTATTTACGAAATATTCAAAGAATTAATAGACTCTGGAGATGTAGTGATATACCTAGATGATATCTTGATAATGTCAGAGACGTCGGAGCGTCACTTAGCAATCTTGAAACGAGTTTTTCAATTATTAGTGCGTAATAAATTGGAAAACTAAGATTAGACAAATCTGAATTTCTTGCCACTAAAATAGACTATTTAGGATATACCGTCTCTAGAGAATAAATACAGCCCACCATGAGTGGCATATCAGCAACTGAAGACTATCTCATACCCCGAAACACAAAAGACGTGCATAGGTTTCTCGGATTAAGTTCTTATTTTCGGAAGTTTATTGAAGGATTCACAGTCACTGCTAAACCTCTATGATCTACTTAGGGCTAATACTTCCTTTAGATTCGGTAATAAGGAATTAGAAGCTTTTGAAGCTATAAAATCTAAACTCATCTCATCTCCGTTATTAGCAATATACAATTCTATAGACATCACTAAACTACATTGTGACGCGAGTTCCTTAGGATTCGGTGCAATTCTTGTGCAACGTAAATCAGATTTAAAGTTCCATCCAGTATTCTACTTCTTTAAACAAACTTCCGAGGTGAAAAGTCGCTATCGGGGGTCGGGGGGATCACGTGATCGCACGCGGAGGAAAGTCAGGAATTTCTCGCTCGCGTGTGAATCAGGTAAAAATCAGAAAATAACAGCAGTGGGCCTCCACAGAAAGATCAGGAATTGGAGAGAAAGTACTGCAGAACGATGGGAAATAAAGGCAGCAGAATTGGAAGGGAAAGGAAGGAGAAAAGAGGCAAGGAAGTTTCCAACAAAATTCCAGGTTAGATTGCAACGTGGTCAAAAGGTGACGGCGGAAACAGGTAGGAAGAAGAGAGGGAAGCCAGGAGGTGAGTCAAGCGACACCTGAGGCTAGATAACTGGCCGATAAGGTAGGAATATTATAAAGTAACCGAAAGTAAAAGAGGGTCGATAATTCAAAAAGTGATAAATGAATACAGGAAACGGACAGGAAGAAAAGAAGGCGGCTTAATCGGCGAAGAAGAAACAGAAAGAGAAGAGAAAAGGAACAATTGTTGAATTTTTAAGAGAGAGATCTGGAAGCGTCGGGATATCAAAGATATCAATAAGCACAAGGAAAAGAGAAGAAGAGGAAAGAGCAGAAGCGGAGAGAGAATTACTAGGAAAGTTTGAAAAAGCGAGGAAATTATACAGATCTCCAGTCAAGAAGAAAGATACAGGATTCTGCTCAGAGGAAGACAAAGAAATAGGGGAAGAAATAAAGGTGCTGACGGAAATTATAAGAGAGATAAAAGAGGAACTCAAAAGAACGCGGGAGGAGCTAAAAGATCTGAAAGAACAGTGGAAAAGAAAGGAAGACGACTGGAAAGAAAAGATAAAGGCGGTGGAGAACAAGATTGAGAATATAGTCACGGGAGGAGATGGGAGCCCTACAGGAGAAAATAAGGAAACTAGAATTGCAGGAAGAAATAAGAGAGAGAAAGGAAAAGAGGAACAATATTGTGATAAAAGGATGGGAGGTCACACAGAGAGACTCACTGGAAAAGGCGGTGGAGGAAATGTTGAAGGAGCTTTACGCTGATGTAACAGTAGTAGAAGCTTTCTGGACAAGAAGAGGAACAAATATGGTTACAGCAAAGCTGAAGGATAAAGAACAAAAAAGGATAGTTGTGATTAAGAAGAACAACTTAAAAAGGAAAAACATAATTATTGACAACGATCTAACCTGAAAAAAAAGGCAGATACAGTGGGAAATTCGTCTGATAGCAGAAACAGAGTTTGGAAAAGAGTTTGGCATATACAGACGACATAATACTAGTTGCGAAAGATGCGAACGAAATGAAAGAAATGCTGAGGAGCTTTGCGAAATTTTTAGAAAAAAGTACTTAATCTTAAGTGTGGAAAAGTAAAAAATGATGATATTTAGAAAGACAGGAGAAAGGAAAAAAAGGAGAATTGGCTCTGGAATGGTAGGGAAATAGAAGAAGTAAATCAGTTTAAATATTTAGGTTACACGTTACAAAGGAATAATAGACTAGATAGATACATAAAAGAAACGGTTAGGAAGGCCATAAGTGCTATGAAACAGGTATGGGGTATAGGACAAAGAAAATTCGCGAAAGATTTCAGGAGAAGGATATGGATGTTTAATCACCTAGTAAAGAGCATTTTAATGTACGGAGCGGAAATATGGAAGTGGAATGAATATGCGGTAGTAGAAAGATGTCAGGATAAATATATAAAATGATCGTTAGGTTTAGATTGGAATACACCGACCCAGGTAGCAAGGTGACGTTAATAATATGACGTCAATAATTTGTCATTTTTTGGGTAAGTACGTCATTTTACCAACTTAAGACGTATAAATGTCGTGACTTTTTTGACGAAATAATAACTATAATCGTAAAATGACCTCATTATAACGTACCATTGATGTCATTTGTATAACCATAAAAATACTTTGACAATTTAACCAAACTATAACGTCCAAGTAACGTTAGATTAGTGCCTATTTAATGACGTTAGTTATTTATCCATTGTACAACGTATCTGAGACGTCAGAATTTCGACCAATAAAAGACGTTAGTTAAATCACTTTAATACGACGTACCTGAGACATCAGACTTTAGACTAATAAAAGATAAATTCAATTTTTTTATTGCTCGATTACCTGGCTAAATTTATACATAAGTGCACAACGTTTCGGCTCACGGTTAGAGCCCTTATCAAGTGCCGTCTGAAATATATGAACATCGCGATATAACACATAAAAAATATAAATTAGAAATTAGTCATAAAAACAGAGAGCATTACTTAATCATCAAAAAGACTCGTCATATGTTAATCAAGACCTCCTTGCGTTCATGGGAATGTCCCAGCATGGTCACAAAGCACAAACTACGGGAAATTACTCATATAAAACCAATATACAAAGAGAGAAATGCGACAATCAATTCTTACGTGTCTTAAATATTAAAATTCCACCACCAAGCATCTTAAGTAATCTTATCTTGAGACTCTTCGATATGCAATGTTATGTGAGTGGAAATACTCAGGAGACTGAACGCTAACGAGAAAAAGAATCAAGTAAAAAGGTTGCCAAGAGAAATAACAAATATAAACAATTAAACTGACGAGATGACGCCGTCGTATACTGCGTTTAGATTATCTGTATCTCTCTGAAGATTAATAATGTTGTTGTGTTTCTTTATAAAAAACATTTCAGCTATCTCTCTCTTTTTCGTATTACACTCCTTGTGTAAAATCTTAGGTTCAGACCACTTGAAATTATGGTTATTGTGTAATTTATGTTTGCCCACAACAGAGTGATTACTGAAATGCTTCTTGATGTCATTGCAATGCTCCTTAATTCTAGTCTCGAGATGTCTCTTACTTTGCTCTATGTAAGAAGCCTCGCAGCTTCCACATTCAATCTGATAAACAATATTGGTTTCTTTGTTTTTTGTCAATCTATCCTTACCCCTTTTGATAACTGTGTTCAGCTTCTTCGGTATCGTGTATAATACTTCAAGTCCGACATTTTTTAAGGTACGACATATGCCCTCGCTTAAGCCCTTAATATACGGGATCACTATATGATTACGCGTGTCGAAGGAAACATCTGAGAAATCATTGCCACTATCTTTTCTGTTCTTCAATTGTAATAGTCTATTGTGTATACGCTTATTCACTAACTTGGTCGGAAAACAATTATTTATAAGAATGTCTTTAACAATTTTGACATTTGCATGATGAAACCGATCATGAGATAACAAAACAGCACGGTCAACCAAGTTAGTTATAGTATTAATTTTATATATGTGTGGGTGATTGGAGAAGTAATTTATATATCGTCCCAAAAAGGTCGGTTTTCTGTACCAGTTCGTAATTAGCCTCTCACCATCTCTTATGACTAATGTATCAAAAAACGGTATTGAGTTATCAACCTCGGTTTCGAAGGTGAACTGTAAACGGGGGTGGTAGTTATTAAAGATGTCAAGCATCTAGCTAATAAAAGATGTTAGTTAACTTACGTTAACATGACGTACCTGAGACGTCAGACTTTAGACTAATAAAAGATGTTAGTTGACTGACTTTAACACGACGTATCTGGTTCGTCAGTTTGTAGACCAGTGCCCAACCCAAGTAGCAAAGTGACGTCAGAAGATGACATTGACATAATGACGTCTATTTTTAGTCATTTTTGGTCTATGACGTCGGCGACTAATAATGGACGTTTATAAGACGATGATAACTATTTCATGCAGTGCTATAGCTATCAAGAAGATATCATTACAAGATTTTTGAACACTTTAAAGATATACTTGTTATAGACAAGTACAGTTACTAAAGAAGCATCAGGGTCAGAAGATCGTCACTGTTCACTGGATCATCGAAGTCAAGCAACACGGGCGCGGTACTGTACTAGGATGGGTGACCGCCTTGAGAGAGCGGGGCTATACGCACATGATATGTAAAGAAACAGTTAAAAAAGTGGTTTTTTTCATAGATAAAGAAAAAGAACGTTTTTTTATAAACGTTTGTTATAAGTGGACATTTTAACATTTTAATTTCATAAAAAACAATGTAGATTAAAGAGTTGTCGTCTATTTGATGACATTTTATGGTCAGTCTTGTGACTGCCGTTCCAAGATGACGTCCAAATGTTCAAAATCTGACGTACTTTTATTTCGTCCCGGTGACGTCATTAATTGCGTATTAGTGACGTCAATATATGACGTCACGGAGATGAGACAAAAGTACGTCATTTTTACGGTACTTTGACGTCATTTCATAACGTCGCAATCGTCAGAACATGACCAAAAAATGACGTTAAATAGATGTCATCTTGCTACCTAGGGGATATATAGTTAGGTAAGAAACAAAAACGAAGATACCGCGAATGGAGACAGGGAAAAGAGCGGTAAAATTTGAGGAAAAGATCAGGGAAACCACATCTAACAGAATACTTAAAGAATGTGTGATTGAAATAGAAAGACCAGGCAAAATAAGACCAGATGGGAGATAGACAGAGAAATGTACTTTTGTAGGAACGGTACGTCTGAAGAGGAAATAAAAAGAATAAGAGAAGGAGGAGAAGATGTTACAGTTAGGTTAATCGAAAGAGATATAGAAATTCAGAAACAGATACAATTTAATAGAATACAAGAGTCTAGATTTGGGAAAATATATAAAGAACTTTATTCGATAGAGATACCAGAGTATTTAAGGAAACCAGGAAAGAAGGACCAACAGAAAATTATAGCAAGGTTTAGATACGGGAACAAAGAGCTGAGTAGTAATTCTTGGCGAGATCACGAAGAAAGACTTTGTAGAATATATCAAAAGGAAGTTGAGACAATAGAGCATCTATCAAAGAGATGTAAGGAAGAGATAAGAAGTAACATGAGCATGGCGCAATTACTGACGGGGAAGGGAGAAGGAATTAGCTGGATGAAAAAGATTATTAAAATAAGAACAGATAATAGAACCAAAAACAAAAGAGCGTTTTAGAGCAAAAACCATATTAAGGGGGAATATACACCTAGAAACGAAAAAAAAGGTAATTTTCGGGAATTTTTTTCAGGGGAACTATTGAAATTGTCGGGTCGGGGTTTTTTGTAGTTAAAAATACACACTTTCAAGAATGATTTAAATTTTTTTTATTAAAAAATGTTGCAAATTTACGGAGTACTGGAGTCGTCTACGGAGTGCCGTAAAAAAAGACAGTACCTAGCGGCGCTTCGTCAAAAATTATCTAAAACAAAAAAATCGAACAGGAAATGAAAATAGATACTATTATCTTTGGCGTGTCGTAGCCGATTTTAAAAATATTGATTTTTTACAAAATGGCGGGCGCTTGAACTCAACGTAGCGATCTTGAAATGCGCGTATTTTAAGAGTTTATTTTTTGAATTTGTACACTATACGAATTATATCCGCGATACGATATATTTTTATTTTTCTCAACATTTTTTTCTTGAGTTGCATCAATTAAGGGGTTCTTTGAAAATTATGGAGGTGAGCTAATCGAAACTACATACATCACTTTGAAAACTCATAAATAGCTCCTAATTCTGCCGCAAAGATTGATTTAATATTTCTATTTTTACGTCAATATTTTTATTTTAACGTTGCCTCAACTCTCCCCTCCACAAAAAATATTAAATTCCTGCCTAGTGTGAGAAATTTTTAATTTGCAGGATATTAAATCTCATAAATAGCTTGTAATTTTGCGTTACTTGTTTTTTAATTTCTGCAAAATGGAGGTGGTGCCATCTCAACAGAGGTCTTGATAAAAATGTGCCCAATCTTGGCATATCGAGTTACTATCAGTACCATCACTTTTTAACAAAGGAACACAAGTAGTAGTAGTAGTAGTATAGTTTATTTCCAATTCCAGAGAATTACAGAAATGGCGTTTTGTAAGGACGTACCCAACCCCAAAGGAACACAAGTATTTTTCACTGACTGTAATAACTTTCAGAAAGATAAAATATAGACATAAAAAATATAGAGACATAAAACATATTTTTTAGCTACCCACACAGCAAAATATATCTGAGATATAGCCAAATATCTTTGTGCTTACAATTTTAAGTCAAATCTGAGATATCTTATTTTCAGATATTCACAGAATATCTGCAGGACATCATTACTCGATATCACATTATATCTTTGAAAAAGATATCTCTGTATCATTTGCATTCAAATATATGGCCGATTCACAGTTACTCTTATATTTTATAAAAATCAACTCAAGTTTATTCGTAGTCAATAAAAGAATCCGAGAAGACTTGGACGCCGTACCGATTCGTCCCGACGAAAGCCACATGCCGCGAGGGGACTCGTCTGCAAATTTAAGCCATTTCTTTGTCTTTTGATGTAAATTATTTCTGATATTAAATGCTTGTTTAAAAATTGTTCTTGGTCTAGGATTTCTATATCCTTTCAATTAAAATTATGATTGCATTCCAATCTGTGATCAGTTAGCACAGAATGACCACTGCCATTCCTTCTTATATGAGAATCATGTTCTTTAACTCTCGTTTGCAGTTGTCAACCCGTCTGACCAACATAAGATGCCTGACAGTCTTTCCTACGCGAAAAATTAGGGAGAGTATCTTTATGTACTCTGATGCAGCTGTTTAATTTATTTAAACTGACATACGAGAGCCTTACTTTCAGATCTTTCGTTATGTTTTTAAAATTACACAGCTGTTTTGCTCGACCTTTACCTCTCCTCCTCCATGAGCCGCGATAACATTGTAAGAATAGATGTGTCACTGTCCGTCTAAACATCCTCCGAGACACATCTATCTCACCGCTCATCATACGTTTGTGCAATTGATTGACTAGCACTGCGAGCTGACTTTAATGATTGACATCATTTTTTGTAAGTTACGTTACGGTTCTATTTTTATTTTTATTTTTTTGACTCTTTATACGCATTTCTTTGAGGGTAGATGTCACTCCGAATGTCCATAGGTATCTTTAACGAGTCACAATGACAAGGGACATGACACTAGTTCGAATTTTCTGGCGCTCTAGCCAGGAAACTACACACGACGATGTTTGGGAATGCTTTGGAGTGCATATTTGCCCAAACAATTAACGATATTAGTATGACTTGATGTTTGCGGTGTAGAAGGTTTTGTACAGTCATGTATTTATGTAAATTTTACTGTCAGACAATGCGCTGAGGAGGACCCCAAAAAGTGTCGAAACGTTCGTAATTTTTTACCACATGTATTATTTCTAGCACAGGCACACGAAAAAAAAGGTCTTGTCCACCAGACGAGACAAACATTTCTATACGTTTTTGGGGTGGCTGAATCCGAATCCAGGGTCGGTTTGACTCGGTCAAATCGCATTTTGTTCCTAACCTCAAAAAAGTGATTGAAACAACCGAAAACTGACTCCGATATGTCGGAGAAATGCGGAAATGCGATCTGACCGAGTCAAACCGACTCCGGATTCGGATTCAGCGACCCCAAAAACGTATAGAAATGTTTGTCTCGTCTAATGGACAAGACTTTTTTCGTGTGCCTGTGTAATTTGAGCGGTAAAACGTTCACGCTTGGCTATATTACAATAGCTCGTAATCAGGTTGAACATATTTTTTATAAATACTTAATCGCACGTTAGGAAAATCCTCTCTAGGAAAAAATAAGTTATTTTCTTTCTGAGCAAATACATCTAACTCTCTTTTTACATGACAAATACCGTGTAAGAAAAAATCGCGTTACTTGGAGAAAACTGCATAAAAAAAGAATGGCTATTTGGAAAAGTTTTCTATTTATATGATTTTTTCACTTAGTATGCATGTACCGTGTAAAAAGTGCTTGTATTAAGCCAACTTTGTGACAAAGGAACTTTTTGTAATACATATTGAGAAAATGGATTATGTTTTATTTGTTCAGGGTCTGCTGACAACATATGAAAACTTTAAGTGAAAAAATACGTATATGTGTAAGATATTATGTAATTAAAACACTTATCTATATACTTATTATGACTTATCCGCCTATATAGTTTTTTAGTCTATTACTCGTTTTTTCAACATGATAATATGGAGGGACATGTCTGATTAAAAAATTTTCATTAAGGAGAGGGGGAAACCACTATGACGGTCGGAAAAATTTTATTTTTGTGAATTTTTTTTGTGAGAAATAATAAAGGACCCCCGCACCATTCTTAGGAGAAAATGTCTTTCTGCAGATTTGGCTAATTTTTGGATATGTTGTGGTTCTCGTCATTCTGAACAAATGTCTCAATGGGCACAACTTGATCCTATGAGTCGTTTCCGCGCTATAAGCCTTTGAAGGTCCAGATTTGACCTTAGGCTTTTTAGGTATAGGCTTTTTGACTCGATATATGTGACCCTCGGTCTAATGCGTGTGTGCGTGCGTGCGTGTGTGCGTGGGTGGGTTGGTTGGTTGGTTTTTGGGTGTGTGTGTGTGTCACAGCAGAGATAAGGACCCCACGGTTCGTCACTCCCGTAGAATTTTTTTACTCCAAACCCTCTCTGCTGTGTGTGTGTAGAAAGGGGTGTTGATCAATAACATTATTACTCATCAATGAGTATTAGATTGTTTGGATTTTACTGTAGTGGTCTCTGACCAGCATCTAATACGGAATGAAGTAAAGATGCGTCAGGGTACCGTGTATTTGGTTCGTGTTTTCCGTAGCCCAGAAACCAGATTACGCTTGCTACGTGTGCACAGGATCTAACAGTTCTTGCTCCGGATTGGCAAGTACAGTAATATCCAAGAATATCGTCTCTATCAATATCATAGTTTTCAAGAGAGTTGTACGCTATCCATAATTGATGTGTTGTCGCATTCCAGAAACTGTCTCACTCTCAAAAAGCCACGTACATTAATGAGCATATCTACATGGAATTCTTTGTCTTCTTGCTGAAGCCTATTTTGGATATATCCAGCTGAAAGTTGTACCTGATATATTCCGACGGTCAAGTCTCTAAGATAATCTATGTCAAGGCGCAGAAAATCGTAAATCTGGTTGTGGTGCAAGTGAATCCATTTTGCATTTCTCGTATAAAGATTTTCCACTTCTACTCGAACCTGCACAACGTTTGGCTCCTGGAATTTTTTTAATAATTGTTGGGCTAGTTGGACATTAGCACCTTCCATGTGTATTAATGGGTGATATCTATTTATGATTGCTCCTGCTATGCGGAAGAAATTACCGAGATTCGTGATATGCGGCATAACGGTTTGTACGAAGAACTTGAAGATACTTTTTATATGGCCGTTTCTAGCTTCAATTATCCACCTAGTTTTGGTAACTAAACGTGATTTGTTTGCTTGTTCAGTAAAAAATTGACGTTGTCCAGGCTCGAGAATAGATGGCATTTTCACGTGAATTTCCAACGTTTTGACCATAGGTGTAGCATCTCGGTATCCGCGATCAACTACAAGAATGTCTCCATCTTGAAACCATGCTCTCATTGCATCACCATCTCTGGCATACTCATTTTGGAGCATTTCCGCATCATTATTTCTTGAATCTGAAAAATATGGTCCTTGAATTGTGAGTATGTAGCCATCCGGAGCCAGAATAAAAGCAGGTTTAACTAAATGGCGACTTTTATGATGACAATAAGATTGTCTCAAGATACGGAAATTACTGCTTGTTTGAAATCTGCGCTCGTTTCGGTATTTTAGAAGAGAGTATACTGTCATCTGTTGCATGTAGTGCGGTAGTATGTGATTCCGTGAACACACTCAAGGTGGCAGGCCTTGCTTAGCTAGTAACTGTTGTCTTCGCGCTTACCGCGCACACCGTACTGCGCAACCGTTTCTAATCCACGCGTTTACTGCGTGGAGGGGAGCGCTTGAGAAGGGAAAGGGCTCGCGGGCACGCTGCCCGGCCAACCGCCACTTTCCTGTTCATTCTTGTTCACGAGTTCACGATTGATCATCGCTGCATATTTAGTTCTGGCAATCGGCCTTTATAAGCTATATCTGTGGTAAAGGAAGGATAATTACTATAATTGTATTCGCACTTTTCTCTATCTGCATCGTTACGGAGAGGCTACTTGGAGTGAGACGTAATTACAAGGCATTATTGGACGTTTGGCGATTTATGAGGTTGACGAGCGGCGATCGCCATTACTATTCTCTATCCAGAGAATTGAATCATGCAGAGGATTACATTTAGCATGCTGCGAAATAACAGTGATCAGGTAACTCTTAGATTTCTGGGTCAAAACCAATGATCACCTGAATAGATGCTAGACATTTGTCTTGCTTACTTATTCGATCTTTGGTTCCAGAAATCTCGAGAACACTGCAGAAATCTTTAATCGTCTCTTGGAGACGTAATGGATTACACGATAGTCCCTTCAGGACTTTGACGCCAGTACTTTTCTTTCTCTAGTTGCAACCACAAATATAATTCAAAGAAATTAAAGTCTTTGTATTACATTTTTTATTGAATGGCCTTCGCAACATAGTTCCGCATGGCCAAGAGTTTATTACTACAACGAATTAATTTTATATGGACTGACCTTCCCAACATAGTTATGCGTAGCTACGCATTTATTGCAATTTTTTTTTATTGCAAATACTAATGAATATCTATATACTTTATTTCTTGTGACAAATGGATTAATGCGTGATAAAACAAGTTCTGTTCAATTAATTATCTTTACGATTAAAGAAATTATAGGCTATTTTTATATTTATTATCTTACTTATAAATTGATTTCCTTCTCTTGATTAATTATTAATCTTCACAGACTCTGACATTGAGTCAACTCATTATTTCATTAAAGTAAAGGAATCTACGCATTATTCAATATCAAATTTACTTTGTAAAATGGTTTATTGTGTCTTGCGCAATTTTGCATAATATCTAGATATAAGTATGAGATGTTTTCTTATGGTCCTTTTTTTGAAAAGGTACGAAGTTATAGTTTAATAAAAGCAGACACAACTTATCAGTTGAAAATTACTACAAATGTTATTCAATCAAAATTATCTATCTTAAGAATTAAGAAGATAAATCTCTTCAAATACAAGCTGATTTTCATGCAACAGTTGATATTTCTTTCATTAAAGCACTATAACTAATTATTCTGTTTTGTAATGAATTTATTCCTTTATTATGAACATTTGATTATGCTTTTAAACATATGCAGTATACTCGGATTTCTTGTTATCAAGAAATAAAATTGTACGAGATCTCTTTTCATTGTTTGCTAAAAAGTGTCTCCTTCTCCGCCATAGTTTTGATTAGAACCTATTCGGGTTTTATACACTGTTTTTATGTAAGCATAGGTGCTATCAAAGTAACCAATTACTCTGGGTTCATTGGGTTGTGAATTGTACAGGCCATTAGCAAAATTATTAACGTGTCTTTCAATGAATTCATCTCCCGTTATTGCTTGAAAACCAATATTTTGAGGTACAAATCGTTGCATAAGGGATCCTCTCACTGTTTGAATAGTTAAACTTACGGTTTGTCTGCTAGGATAATGAAAGATGACTTTCAAAAATTCATCACTCAGGCTCTGACGTAGTTTACAGATAAAAAATAGAAGATCTTTTTTTGACATACTTGTGTAACACCCCCTTCTTGCGGTGCTGGATCACAAAATGTATATACTCGCGGAACTAATCCTTTGATATGGGTGCTATCGATTTAAACTCTTTTTCAGTAAAACTATTTTCATCATTATATAAGCAACCGTTCTGACTAACTCTTTGAAATTCTTGCAGAATAATTTGTAACTGCTGTCCACGTATCACATACGGTCTGTTAACAAACTTCAATTCATCCAATAAGCATTGTAACAACAAGCCATTATCATCTAAGTGGATTCTGCAACATTTAGCTGTCTCAGGTATATAAATATTCCTTGTGACAAAAACATTTACTCAGCACTCAACTGATAATCTCTGTATATTAGCATATTGATTACAGGTCGTACAGGTATAATTAGAGGTTTGTGTCAATACGTTCAATCGCAAACAAGTTGGGTCACGCTCAATAGCTTCCATTTCATTGAAAATAGAACGATTGCAATTAGCGCAAACTCTAGTAAGATCCGTTATATCAAGTGGTAATCGATTTATTTGCATCGCGTCTGATAATGGCGATTTTTCGCTTATTCAAGTTATCATCGCCGTCAATTCGTCTCGATTGTGCTGGTCGCACTACAGCATCACACACGTAACACTGTAGCCTATTTCTATTTCTGAATGCCATGATTTTATGGACTTCAAAACATTTGATCAATTCAGAAACCGATTAATTTTTTTTACTATGAGTGACGGGAAGTTGGAGAACGGAATGAAGAAAAATCGATTTTTCTTTTTCAACTCTTAAGGGGATCCTATAGTGGCAGTAATTATCGACATTTTTTTATTTTAAGAAATCTTTGAAATGGCTTTACAGAATTGCAAAATTCTTTTACAGAATTAAAATACACAAGAATCTAGTCCGCGACTCACGATTTCATATCGGGAACAAAAAAAATTAAAAATTTTACTAATTTGGACACATACAGCTGTCATCTGACGACAATAACAAAAATACTGCAGTTTATATATATAAAATGACACCCAGGCGGACTAGGGACAACATGTAGAAACAATATTGTGTAAATAGAACTAAGATTCAACGCCTAGAAAAAAGATTTTCTCTAATAAAGTTTTATTAAGCAAAAGCACATTCAGGTTGATAGGATAAGCAGTATTGTGTGCAGCGAGAAATGGCGCAGCAATCGAACAAGGACAAATGCCTCTCGTTAGACAAGGACAGATATAGATATATAACATAGAAAACAGGATTAGAAATGTTGACATTACCGACGTCGAGGAAGTTCGGCCTCCACTATAGGATCCCCTTAACTGTATTGATGTCAATTATTGTCAAGAGCCGTATAAAGACAACGGATACGTGGTACAGTCCAGCATGTGGATTTCTAATGTATGTTAATTATAAAAGTGGACATATAATGTATATGTATAAGTTTAATATATATTAAACCATACCGGGGATCAGGCACCCAAATGGAAATACATCTGTGTACCACACCTCGAGTGTCTTATGACTGCGCCAGCTTTGACACGTCATAATGCGCTAAAAGATGGACCGTTGTTGACCATTCTGACCGCGCGGAATGGTTTGTCGTCCGTCTTGACTGCGCTAAATATTGTAATTGAGGTAGGATTTAGGAAATACGTCGCGCCGAATCCAATATTATTGTTTTACGCTGAGGATGACCAAAAAAAGGGTCGAAACGTCGGGTTATTTGTATTTAATGACATAATATACTTTTCATATACGTATTCTTATACTTGTTAAATTTATTGCGCATTAAGTACCGCGCTTGGCTCCCATGCCTCTCACATTTATCATTGACTTATTCAAGTGAGCCTATTACGTTATTATTAATATTGTTACGCTCGACGAATGTCCGCCTCATTTTCACACTCGCACTCGCGCGCGACGCGTACTCCGACACTCACACGAGGAAATCAAGCTCGTTAAAGAAAAGGAATCTTTATCAATGACTCGTTTGTACAAGGAGCTTAGGTAAACACGTCCGAACGTGACGGAAACCAGAGCGAAATCTGAACGTCATAATTATCAACAAGACAGCCGTCGCTAAGGACGAAAGACAACGTAGCGAGCGATTCACATGTCGCGCGGCACGGGCGTACTTCACGGGCGTAACACTACCCCCCCCCCTCTCTTAAGATTGTCGCTCCGACAATCCGGGAGGGTAGCTTTCCACGGTCCCAGCTTCTCTTCACTGCGAACCCCAGAGCACCGGACGGTTAACTTGTCCTCCCCGGGCTGCTGCCCTGGGTTACTGGACCCCGTCCCTCTTGGTCCCTGGTGGTTTCACCTCCGATCCTCGACCGTTCCTCTTCCGGAGAGAGCTGGCCAGGCTCATCCCCTCCGTAGGTTCGAGATGACCTCAAGAAGCTCCGCTCTTTCCCGAAGTAACTTCCGTAACTCCCTCGCCGCCTCTTCATGTCGCCGTTCTTTTATATCTACAGTCAAGGGGGGGGGGAACTTGTGTGGACCCTACGCCTTTTCAGGCTCCCCGAGTCCCTGCCTTAGCATTTGCTCAAAGTCTCACGGGAAAAACCACGACTCAAAAAACCGTGAGCAAGGCAGTCTTCTGTCAATGGAAAACCCCTCCGAAGAAGTCTTCGGCCATTGTCTCCACAAGAACCGTCGACCTCACCGGATTCCCTTTTTCTGCAAAAACCAAATAGAACGCACAGAAACAAAAGAACATTTAAATGATAAAATAAAATTATATATCGATAATCCTCGCGAAACTCACCCCGCAGAGTTTGACTAAGTCGCGTTACCCCCCTGGTCAGAACACTCGGACCGGAAATGTCCGGTCTTCCCGCACGTCCAGCACTCCCCGCGATTGGCGCTAAATTTTCCGCCTCGCCCGTTCCCTTTCTGAGAATTATTCATACATATAAATATATATGTATATTTATACGTAAAAAATATGTACAACATTTTTTAGGCGCTTTAAAAAGTGAATTAAGTAAAACAATTAAAGGGTACAGAAGTTCTGTTAATAATAAGGTTGTAGCATGCATGAATGTTATAAAAAATGAAGATTGTAGAGTTTTACTTAGTGCACAAATATATTTTTCTATCAAGGAAGATACGATTTTATATGTTACCCAGATAAATGATAGTATTTGTAATATTACTTTGAAAAATATGCTTCCTCAAAAAAACGAGTTCTACGAACAAAAAGTGTGTATTACAGTAGAAGATACAGTTTTATTATGCAGTAATACTCAAACCCAAAAAAGCTGTAAGTGGTTCCACGAAAGAAAGAAAAGGATCACTGCCAGTACTGCATATTCTTTCTTAACTTATATAAACAATAAAAATCCAGATTGGGATACTAAAATAAAAAAAACATTTGGACAATAAATTTGAAGGTAATGCAAGTACAAGATATGGTAACATTATGTTTACATTTACCAGACTGGCCTGTTTGCAGGAACATATGCAAGATATATTTATTCTATTAGCTATATTAATAACTAAATTAATTTTGTGTGATGAACCAAACAAATCCGAGTTTTTTAAGCACAAAGACATTATTTTTATTTCCTCTATTTTTTTGGAAATTATTCCAACATACATAAGGTGGCCTTCAGTACATTCTCCCCTTCAACATACGCTCTCAAACTACCTCCAACATAATCAATTAAGTTACTAATGTTTATTAAAAAATTCATTTTACAACTCGCACCCGATCTTTGAATCGCATCGATACACGACTTGGAAGGTTCTGTTTGGGGCCGCTAGGGACGCGCAACAGTCGTTACCCATGACGAATTACAGCACATAAGAAATTACATATATTATATATTACTAAATTGTAGTATTCTTTTCTTTTAATTCCTTCGCTGCTTCAGCTACTTGGTCCGTCTTAATACAGAGACCGTCAGAAAAAGAGAACAAAAAATACATTACATACACTTTATTGTATAATTCTTTCATTGACCTGTATCTCAGCTACTCGATCCAAATAAAAAAAAAGGCAATGAAAATGTAACAAACAATTTTCGTACAATAATGTAGAACAGAAAATACTTAAAATATAAGCAAGGAATATGTTAAACATAATATTAAGCTCTACTACTTTTCCAAGTTTTTTATTCGCATACCTTGATTACTCATCTTTGAAGCATGTAAGAACTTAAAAAAAAAAAAATAAAAAAATAATTAGTTATTAGAAATGTCCGAGGAATATGTGATGGTAGACACAATAATGGATGTAATAGTGCAGTATTATTAAATACTTTAACCTAGATGACAAGAAAATTTGACTTATGCCAGTCAATTATAATCTTTACTTTTTGTCTTACAAAGTGAGCGTGAGATACGTATAATATAATCGTACAATGACCATAATGCATGTTACAATTAAGAGAGAGCGGATCCTGAGACACTAGCCACTCGCGCATACTTTAACTGCGCCATCTGAGCTGTTGTTGCCTTCCAATAAGTTAAATATCTTACTAATAGTATTTATGTCTTTACAAATACACATATAAACACGCGCACACACACGCACACGCACACACACACACACACACACACGCGCGCGCGCGCGGACATTTTGTAAAAATGTGATTTGTCGGCGTTCAGAACATTCTGAACACATTAGCAAAGAAAACTAAAAAACATTTTTTTTCTTTGATCTTTTCTACCCCTATTTCATATATAATTCTTTCTAAGATTTGGTTGATTAGAACTAGCTTTATGCGCAATCAAAGGTCCATACGCGAGGTTTATGAAAACAAAGCTTCCTCTATGAAGAAGCAAAATTATGATTTTTTTTTAGATTTTGCTATTTATTTTTATTATTTTGTTATATTATTAGTTCTCCAAATAAATGTGTTGATTTTAGAATATATTTATAATACAACTGTTTTTCTTATTTTTAGCATCATCGTCAAGTGCCAATAGCTCCATTATCAATCTCGGATCTCCTAAACCTGAAAAACGTCAAGCAAATTCTCCTTTACCACCGCCGCCTGAAACAACTGCAGAGGGATATGCATCTATTGATAAAAAAAATAAAAGTGATGATAGATCGAGATCTTCACTGTCGGCGGGTAAATCGCTTGAGGATATGTACGCGAAGGTGATGAAGAAGAAAAGGGAAATAGAGGATCAGCAGAACGATGCTCATCTAAGCTCTAACAACACTCTACATTCCGAAACAAATACTTATAGAAAACTTAGTCTTATAGAAATCAGCCGAGCGTCATGGTGCAGCCACGAATCTGTGGAAATACAGAAGAAGGAACCCGATCTCGTACATTATTCTACCACTATCAATTCTGTTGCAAGCAACTTTCATGCAGAAGGTAACAGTCGCACTTCTTTAAGATTGCCAAAAATTGATGCGATTGTTCCGTCGCGTTTAGAATTTGATCACGAATACGAAGCCGTTAGCAATAATCAAAGAAACTCTTTTGCGAGAGTAATCGCAAATTTATCCAATCCGAACTATGAGATGTTACGTCCGCAGTGTTCGCGGGAGAATGACTATCAACCTAATTCGATACCTGTGAAAAATAACACGGACGTATATTCAACACTATTTAAGCATAGACAAGTGAGTAACGCTAACAACGACGATCCCGGTTATGAGAAGGTGCGATTGCGACAGCAAGTTGAATTGGATCAGGACACGGATTCGGAGCCAAATTATGAAAGCATGCCGCATGATACGATCGAGCCGAATTATGCATCCGTTTGTCGTTCTGGTGACAGTGATACGGACCCAAATTACGAATCTGTGAATCACACCGATCCAAATTATGAAAGTGTAAAATACATGAGTGTCGCGCAGAATGAGGAACCGCCATATGAGCAAGTGAATAATTTCTTGTTAGATGCAAATGCAGATGGTTACGAGAAGGTAAAGAGTAAGAAGAAAACGAATATTGATTACGAAAAAATAAAACTACATAATTCCTTGGAACGAATTAGCAACGGAGGGGATACCGATGATGAGCAATACGTTCAAGTATAAGGCTTTTATTCTGTATTACGAGATATGCATATAATAATCGAACTGCTTAGTGTTTTTTTGCCGTAATCTCAAGTTTATTTAAAATTGAGGGAACAAATTCTATCATATACCTTGCAATGAGTGATTTATAAATAACGTCAAATGGCATTGATATAATAATGAGAATAAGACTGATGAAGACAGATAGTAAAAATAAGCTTATGAATGAAGAGCCCTGTATTACTTTATAAATTATTTTAAGGTATTACATACTTTTGTTGCACGCAAAAATGGCCTGTTTTCAGGAATTTTTTTCTCAGTAAATTACATAGTAATTAATGCAGAGTTTTTTATTTTATTCGTTATATATTTAAGTGTATGTACATAAAAAATAATTATTTCATAAAACTTAATTATAATTAAGTTTTATAAAAAATTTTAACTTATAGTAAGTTGCGCGCACCAGTGACACGCGTGCATGGTTCCAGTGTCTGCATGATTTTGCAGTATAGGTTAGTTTGTGTCAGTGCTAAGAGAAGTAATTTGGTGATATATGTATATAAACAGTACATATATAGGCGGAGAAGGGGCTTTGCACCTTCCCCTATAGCAGGGGTGGGAAGGGTGGACTTCAGTTCATATGGAAAGTTGAAAACCCGAATCGTACAATGCTGTCCAAAGAATCGTCCAGTCGAATTGAGGTCACCCCATCCCTGGCTTACAGGGCGAAACGAGATCTATTGTACGGTTCGGGTTTTCAACTTTCCATGCAAACCGAGATCCACCCCTACCTATCTCTGTTGCAGGGGGAGGGGCAAAGCCTCTTCCCCGCCTATATGTGTATTGTTTATACACACATCCCGGGAAAAAAAAATTAGATCTACCAAGATATGATCATATATGGTATTAGATCATACATGGATATGGTTTATCAGATCTGACCAGATTTGCAAATTGTTTCTGTCGGGCCAGATCTGAATAGATATAACTAGATTTGACCAAATATAATTTGATCTGCCGATATATAATTATTTACCGAATGTAGATCCAGATCTGCTCAGATATATTTAAAAATCATGAAGGGATGTAAAATTCTATAAAATTATATATATATATATATATATATAGGTTACCGACCGAGTAAGTATAAGGAGAAGCACGCATGTCATTTGCATAATTTCATTAGAAATATTCTGCCGTGATATCGCCTTAGGGCGACTTTGTTTTCAGACAGTTGCATGCGCAAAGTGCAATAGAGCAGAGAGAAAAGAAGGCAAGCAGAGCAGAGGAAGCAGGAGGAAGATTTTCGAATACCAGTTGCGGCGACAATTTGGAGGTTAGGAGAGGCCCGTAGAATGCAGAAGTGACATAGGAAATAAAAATCGGGTGTTTAGGGACACGACTGAACATCGCATCACTTTAACGTATAGAATTTTCAGTAGATCTGTTCAGTAGGTGATGTTCCACGTTATAAGCTTTAAGTAGCTTTCGTGTATCAGACTCCCGATTACGCGTGCACGTTCGTGGCTCGTGATCACGATCACGGATTTGCATGCCTGCACGGTCTCAAGTCTTCGCGCCTCTCGCACATAGGAAATAAGCAAGAAGACGGGGAGCACCGAAAGGCAGGAAAAGGAGCGGATACAGGAAAAGAAGGAGGAGAGAAAAGGGAGCAAAAATAGTGAGGAAATGTACCAGAAAGAAAATAAAGAAACGTTAAAAGGAGGTAAGAACACAGAGAATAGATACGCGAGGACAGCAGAACTGTCAGAAACAAGAAACAGAGCAGGAAGCCAAGGGTCGATTGCAGACAACAAAGAAAAGGAGAAGAGAGCAGGAGAGTGAAGAAATAAAAAAAGCCGAGAAAGAAATTATAGACAAGTTTGATAAGGAGAGAAGAGTAAGCAGATCACCACCAAACAAAGTAAAAAAAGAGGAAGAAGAAAAAGGAAAGCATGGAGACAGGAAAAATGCTGAAGGAAATACTGACAAAATTGGAGGATCAAGAGAAAGAAAGAAAGAAAGATAAGGAGGAACTGATGAAAGAGATACAAGACCTGAGAGAAGAATACAGAAAAAGCGAAATGATATGGGAAAAGCTGAAAACTGGTATAGAAAAAAGAGTAAAACAGCTGGAGGAGAGAATGGAGGAGGCGGAGAAAAGGAGAGAGGGAGAGAGGGAATACAATGAGCTGTTAAAGAAAATGAAGGAAATAGAAAGAAAAAACGAAGTAGAAGAAAGGAAAAAAAGAAGAAATAATATAATAATAAAAGGAGCGGAAATAGAAGACGGAGACAAGAGAAGAGAGAAGATTGGAAAGTTGCTAAATGAAATCACCAAAAAAGAGGTAGAAGTAGACGAGGTACAAATAATCGGCAGACGAGAGAACAAAATGACACTAGTAAGGATGAATAGGTGGGAGGACAAGAGAGAGGTAATGATAAACAGAAAGAAGATGGGGATAGAGAAAAAGATATACATAGATAATGACATGACAGTAACGGAGAGAAAAATTCAAGGACAATTATGGAGTATAGTGAAGGAGGAGAGGGAGAAAGGGAAAAGAGCAACATTAGGATACCAAAAAATATGGATAGACGGCCACGAAAAGAAATGGAATGAAAGCGAAAAAAAACTGAGAGATGGAAGAAGATTTCGAAGAGAACAAGAAGGAATGGAGACTGGAAGAAAATGAGAAAATGAAAAAATGAGAAAGAGACTGTACGAAGGAAAAGAGGAGGAAAGAGGAGAAGAACGAAAGGAAAGAAGAAACGGATAGCAGAAGGGCAAAGGGGAATGACAGTAGGCTTCTGGAACATAGCGGGATTAAAAGAGAAAAATGAAGGGTTTTGGAAGGTAGTGGAAGAGTGGGACATAATAACACTTCTAGAAACATGGGTGGAAGAAAAAGAGTGGAGCAAAGTAAAAAAAATAATGCCAGAGAGATATGTATGGAAATGCCAGCCAGCGACAAGAGAAAAGAAAAGAGGAAGAGCAAGAGGAGAGATAATTACCGGATTAAGAAAAGGGCTTGAAGTAGAAGGAAGAATAGAGAGAGAAGAGGAAGGAGTAGTGGAAAGAATTGTAAGAACAAAAGAGGGAGAATGGAAGATTATTAGTGTATACGTAAATAATGACATTGACAAAAAAAATAAGAGTAATAAAAGAATATACGAACGAAGGAGGCATAGGAGAGCGAATAATAATAGGAGGCGACTTTAATGCAAGAACAGGGGAAAAAGGAGGAATTATGGACATCTTTGGAGAAGAAAGAAAATCAAAAGACAAAGAAATAAACGCAGAAGGAAAAAAGCTGATAGAATTTCTGGAAGAAGAAAGACTAGGAATATTAAACGGAACTAAGGGAGATAAAGAAGGAGAGTTCACCTTTACCGGAGGGAGAGGAGAGACAGTAATAGACTATATAATAGGAAATCAGGAGCTATGGGAAAGAACAGAAGAGGTAAGAATTGGAGAGCAGATAGAATCGGACCACCAATATGTAGTACTAAAAATAGCGGAGGAAATAGAAAAAAGAAAAAGGGAGGAGAAGAAAGTGAAAAAAGTAATGAACTGGTCTAAAGAAGCCGTAGAAAGATATAGAGAGAAGATCGAAGAAAAAACCATAGATAGAGTGAACCCGGAGGAGCTTATGGAAGAAATAAAAAATGCAGTAACACGGGCGGTAAGCTGGAAAGAAATTAGAATAGACAATAAAGCGAAGAGAAAGAATAAATGGTGGGACGGACAGTATGCGGAACTAAGAAGAGAAGCAAAAGAGAGGCTAAGAAAGTGGAAAAAAGGGGAAGAAGAAAAAGCAGAATATATAAAGAAGAGAAAAGAATACAGGGAAATGATAAAAGAAAAAAAGGAGAAGGAAAAAGAACGAATTATAAAAGAAGCAAGGAACGCAAAAAATGAAAAAGAGGTATGGAGATTCATAAATAGAGAAAGGAAACATAGAAAGGAAGTGAATGAAGAAATAAGCGAGGAACAGTGGAACGAGCATTTTAAGAAGTTACTAGGAGGTGTAGGAACGAAGCAGGAGACGCCAAAGGAAAATCAAGAAACAGGAGATAGCTGTAAAGATCAGGAAGGAATAAGAAAAGAGGAAGTGGAAGAAGTAATAAAGGAGATGAAAAATAAAAAAGCAGCAGGAGCGGATGGAATATCAAACGAGGTATGGACAAACGGAGGAAGCAGATTAAAGGAAGCAATATGGAAGAT
>NW_020216526.1:0-14131 GCF_003070985.1 Temnothorax curvispinosus | reverse complement strand
CTATTTTCCCGGGATATCAGCAAATTACTTCCCTTAGTACTGAAATAAACTGTTATATTTTTCAGTTATATTTGTTAATAACTTTTTAATAAAAAACGATGACAGCTAAAACCTTCTGAAGGTTACTCAGGAGGTTAACCTCTATAATATATGTCAAGGTCAGGGTTATAGGAGCTGGGTTCCCTTTTGTTAATGTTTACCTTATATATATACACACTCAAATATATAATGAATAATATAAAAAACCCTGTATTTGTATTACTGTTATTTATAGTTTTAGTCAAAATTATTAAACACCGTCGTAATCATTATGCTCTACTATGTAATACCAGACTATTGTTTAAACGTTGTTATTTAATTTGAACTTTAACTTATTAAATTATACTTTGAAAACTAGATCTTTTACAACTTAATCCAGTACTGTAACAATTTACCCCATATATGGGGCTAGTTGTTACAAATGTAGTCGCCTTATAGTTTTCATTAATGCAACAAAATTAATTGTACTATTCAGTTAAAAAATTTTTTTGTAGCTTGTATTTCGTTTATTAGTTACATGTAAAAAAAATCATTAAAAAAGCGTACCAACTAGCCCCGCTCTCCCCTAACATTCACCAAAGTATGTATAAAAACCTAGTAAAAACCCTGTTGAAATAGCATTAATAATTTTTATTAAAAAACTAATAATAACATTAATAGTTTTCATAAAATAATTCGTAAAAATAAGTATCTTTTGAGTGTATGTTCTTAGACGTATTTTTAAGGGCAATAAATCATGATTCGAAAAGTTACCGATAAGCGAGTCAAAATGAGCAGTTCTGATATAAAACTGTATTATTACATTTGGAATAATATTTACATCTACGCGAATCAAAGCTTAAAAACTACTGTTGTTTGGTTTTTAATGAATAAATAAATTCGAGCAAATTTACTGTAAGCTAAGGTGCCGCAAAATGACATTATTCATTTAAAAGCGTAATGAAAATAATATATAAATGTAATTTTTATTATAACTTGACGATTATAAATGATAAACGCAACTCAGGGTGTTTTATTTTAATTTTTCTATACAATTATCTCCCGAACTATTTGTTGTTTGAAAAAATGTTCGAAATAGAACTTACTCTATTTTGCGGAGGATATATTATTATAGATATATGTCTTGTCTAGGTAGAGGTGCCATCGATTTCAAGGTAAACTTTTTTTCTTAAGGAGATCCTATAGTGGCAGCAATTACCGACATTTCTTTATTAGAAGAAATCTTTGAATTGGCTTTACGGAATAGCAAAACTCTTTTACAGAATTAAAATACGCACAAAAATTTAGTGCCCGACACACGATTTCAAATAAAAAGCAAAAAAATTAAAAATTTGGGCATATACAGCTGTCACCCGACAACAATATTTGCTTAAACAAAAATACTGCAGTTTATATAAGCAAAATGATACCCAGTTTCACTACACTGAAAAAAAATTGAGTAACGAGAATTAAGTGTTAGGGTTGCGAGAATTTAGTTGCACAAACTGGTATCGAGTAAAATTGATTAAAAGTCGAATTAGTTCAACAATGTGACGTAGTTATTTGTACTGTAAAATCTAGTCAACAGTAAAAGGTTAACAGAACACAATAGTTATTTGTACAATGTATAATGTGTTCTTTAAACTACCAGAATTCTAGTAATTTTACTACTTGGAGGGTCAAATTAAACTGATAATAAGTACACTGAACTCATTATTTAGATAATTAGACACCGTTTGCGAAATAGATTCAACTAAAAGAATTTTAGTTATAGCAACTTCCTGAAGTCTGTTGATGGAATAATATATACAGTTGTATTTACATTTTATTTTACAATCTGTTGTATTGTAAACGTCGACTAGGGACATAGGCCGTGTTTGAATTTCCCGCATTCACCTATGCGAGCATGCGCAACGCCACTGAGGCGCTCGTGCATATACACTTCGCGCCTAGCGACCCCACGAACGGTGATTGATTGTAATAGCGCGCGATGATTGGCTGTAGTAAGCGCGCCGTGATTGGTTGTAAGAGGCGCGCGCGGTAGACACACCCTGTTCAAACCGGGACTCGAGAGAGTCGTTGTCTGGCGACCGAGCCACGCGGACGTACTTCGCGTGTATATTAAGAATAATGATCCGTTACGCGTTTCATCGAGTTTTACCCTTTCTTCACCCTCACTATCCATCCTGAATTGCCACCCTTGTCCCTGCCGTCGGTATAACCTGAGCTACGGACTGGGCGTTACCTTACAGCTCAGAAGTAGGATACGACTCGAATGCGGTTCGGATTCGTCTCGAGTACGCGACGGACTACTTTACAGTGGAAGTGAACCCGTCTCGAGAATTTTCTACGCAGGTTCGCGTTTCGGTTTCCTTATCGTGGGATCACGAGCGTGTTCCTGAATCCGTGGGAATTATCCTACGATCGTCACCCGGTTACCGGTTTGTTAACGTGCGTGCGCGGTACCGCAGACATTACGCTACAACGCATAATCGGTTCGAGCATTCTAGCGCCGTTGCCGTGTGCTGTGCGGAATTCTCGCCGTTGCTAACGTTGTGCGGAATTCTCGCTGTTCCCGAGTGCTGTGCGGGGAACATTTTAACATCACGCTTACGGCATAAGAAGAGCTACGCCGTCAAGGGGTTCAAAGTGTGTTCGACGAACACGATCGGTGCATGGATCAGCTCATAGACATGGCGGAAAGAAGAGCTCGTTCAGAGACATCAGCCACCTACCAAATAGAAGAGGGAGAGGTGCACTTGGACACAGTACATTTGGACACCGTTCATTTGGACACGGTTCATTTGGACACGGTTCATTTGGACACCGTTCAGTTGGACTCGGTGCAGTTGGACACCGTTCATTTGGACACAGTGCATTTGGACACCGTTCATTTGGACACGGTGCATTTGGACACGGATCATCTGGACATCGTAAAAAATACGGCCTGTGCAGTTAAACACCAAAATGCGCGACCTGTGCAGATGGACATAAAAATGCGCGACTTGTGCAGTTGGACACCAAAATGCGTGGCCTGTGCAGATGGACACGAAAATGCACGACTTGTGCAGTTGGACACTGAAATGCGCGTGCATGGAGGGGGTGCACCGAAGGCGTGTCCATGAAGGGAGTGCGGGGGGGCGAACCCCCCTTGCCCACGCTTCAACCCAACCTACACCACAATGTGTATGGGGGGATGCAGGGGGGGCGTATTCCCCCCGCTCACGCTTAAAAAGAGGTACATTTTCTACCCGAACACGCCGAAAGCGTGAACATGGGGGGGCAAAGCCCCCTTGCCCACGCTTCAACCCAACCCACACCACGATGTGCATGGGGGAGTGCGGAGGGGGGGACAAAGCTTCCCTGCCAACACTCCTAGGCTCACTTACACCGACCATGCAGCGCCACCTAGTACACATGTACCAATGATCGACAACTGCACAGGTCGCGCATTTTGGTGTCCAACTGCTCAGGTCGCACATTTCGGTGTCCAACTGCACAAGTCGCGCATTTTCGTGTCCAACTGCACAAGTCGCGCATCTTCGTGTCCATCTGCACAGATAACGCATTTTGGTGTCCAACTGCACAAGTGCACAATACGCCATGGAAAAAATAGCTATTCTACAGTGTTTGGACTTAACTGATGACAACGTCATTCATTGCCTTATAGCAGGTATTATGGACACAGCCGTTAAACATACAGCAGCAGCCATTCGAACGGATTCGCTCGACGATTTTCTTGAGCAGATGCATCGCATTACGACAACGTGCCGTAATACTCACAAGAAGTCACCGACTTTCAAGCCTAAATTTGAAAAGCGAAAACATAAGTCGGAAGACACTAACTCTCCAGAGAAAAAGAATCTTCACGTGAAGACCAAGGAAAGTTCCAAGGAAATCTTCTGTTCCTATTGCCGTTTCAAAGGTCACACCAGAAAAGAATGCAACAAATTGAAGAGGAAGGAGCAATCCCCGAAAACCTCGCCACCAGTTACAGCCGCTCCCGTTTCATCGGTTGTAGAATCTGCACCTGCGGAGACCAGCCCTAATTCGACTGATTGTATCGCATTTGTTGACCGAGGTGAAAATAAGAAAATTGTCACGAACAGTAACGTTATTAAGGTAACCAAGCTTAATAATTTGCCGTGCGAACTTTATGCGCTTTTGGACACGGACAGTCCAATTTCTCTCGTTAATAAGTTAACATACAACAAATTCTTTTCTGATTGTTTAATTTCCAATTCGGTTAACTTGGAATATAAAGCGGTTAACGATAAACCGATTAATATTGAAGGCGTTGTGAATTCTACAATTTCACTGGAAGCCTTACCAGATACTTCTAATTCTATTAAGTTACACGTGTTAAATGATAAATTAGCGTCGGTAGACATGATAATCGGTTGTAATTTTCTCGAGAAACACGAGATCGCAGTTTTAATAAAATCATCGTCTCAAAAAACAGATAAAATGTTACGTCTCCTTTTCAGAAATAGTTTCCATAGAAGTTGCGGAAGAATCTCTGGATAAACCAGATTCCGAATTCAGCAATATTGAAATAGATTTTGGTGATAACATTAAGAAACAGTTAATATCTCTTATGGAGGAAATTAGTAAAGCGCATATTCCTCTCGTTGAGGATGATTATTCTGGTGAAGTTAGACTAAAAGGATGAATCTATTTATGCGTATTCACCCAGACGATTTGCATAACATGAACGCATTCAAATTCGCAAAATTATAGATGATTTTCTTGAAAGAAAAATTATTAAAGAAAGTGAATCTCCTTATTGTGCACGCATCGTTCCTGTTAAAAAAAAAGACGGTTCGATAAGACTTTGCATTGATTTACGACCTCTGAACGAACGAGTTCATAAAGAGAATTGCCCTTTGTTTGAGATCGTGATAATTCGCATCACGAAAACCGCTTTCGGTTGCATGTCCGCGCAAGCACGCTTTGAATAAAATAATCGTCTAAATAATTTCGCTTCAAAAGAGTAACCATCGTCACGTTATAGCATGGATCTTTTGTTACATTCCAGAAAGTTCGCTAATTGTTAGCAATAACACAGCCACGGCTGACCGATCGCACAAACAAAGTCAAGCAACCGTTCTCACACAAAGGAAAGATCCATGTTATAAACATAGCGAGCGAAAACAAGTAACGATCACTTCGGGTCGTCAAGTGAAAACGGTGACGTCAGCACGATGACGTAGGCCACCGATGGCCAATCACCCTCCCGAAATTATTGGTAATCTGCCTGGAGGGAGCTTCGCCTCGGAGGTGATAAAAGACCGCCGCTGCGCCGCGGAATCGATTTCGCTCGCAGATCACTCGCCTAGTATACCTTGTCACGACTTTTTCACTCCCGAAGCGGTTCGGGGCGTGTGCCGGATCAAAAGAGGAAAAGGAGAGAAAGGTGATAGGCCTCTCCGGTGATTCTCCCGCACCTCCAACACTCCGCGAAACGAGCTTAAGGTTGGGCGCCAGACGCGTGAATTCGCGTCCGCGAAATCGCTAAGAACCAAAAGAGAAACGCAAAACGAACGAAGTCGGTGTACAAGGGAATTGCTAGCTCGACCTAAGAGCAGGGCGGGATTAATTAAGGGCAGTGCGATATCCGGCGGGGTGACACATAAATCATAACTTCAATCGGCTAACAAATAAAGAGTAACATTTATTGTATAATTGGTTTAGAGAAAATAATAAAGGCCAATTTGGCTTCCATTAATAACGCGAGTAGATCGTTGATAACATGGGCGTCAATCTTTGAATAACACGGAAAGAATACGCGGACGCCAGGAAAACACGGAAAATTACGCAGATTTAATAAGCGCGCGGAAGGCGCCGGTATTACGCAGGATAATACTAACAGAAACTAAATTCACGAACAAATAATATGAATAAAAACTAACTTCCCGAAGGCTTCAAATTAATAGAGCCGGCGACATCGGCAAAACATAATCGGAGTAACGAGAAATAATATTGCGTGAGCTGGCACGACATGATAGCGCGTCCCGCTCGAAGCGCGTGAACGCAAGGGCCTAAGGCCGTGCAGAGATTTTGTCGCTAACAATCTTAATCTAACGCAAGGAATAATCTTAGTCTACCGCGAATAATAATCTTAATCTAGTGGGAATAATATTCTTAATCTAAGGCGAATAATCTTTTAATATAACGCGAATAACATCTGGACGTAACTAATCAGTCGGGGTGATCCGTATTTTACCGTCACTTATCACGCGAATAACGTCCCAACGCCAGGAGTCAATCGGCGCAAACAATATTCTCACGCAAATAATCTGTCGACGCGGACGATATTCTCACGCAGTTATCATCCTACGTAAGGGCTCGAAAGCAAGACTCAGGTGCGAACAATACGACAAGGCCGGTAACATCAGGACGCAATCACGGGAATAATGTCTCGGCACAACCGATACCGCGTAGATACTCTAAGTCAGTCTAAGTGTTCGGACGCAAATCGTGAGTGACGTAATTACGCGCGAACAACCGTCTGACGCAATTAATACCATCCCGCGATTAATATTCGACCGGGTGGATTACTACGCACAACGAGACACGCGGACGTGAACGCGAAGGGCGTGAGAAATGGCGTATTCGCGATATCGAACGTCGTCATCGGCACTTTTACCGCGATCTCCAGGAGTCGTAGATTTTGGTCGCGATCCCATGGCCACGAGACCATTCTGGTGCCCCTCGCTTTCTTTATCGATCGCTAAGTACGCCTTGTCGGCGAACACGTTAATTACCGCGAATCATCCCGAGCGAGAGCGTGACCCGGGGAGCGGTGTCGTGGCTTTACATGATTATGTTACGCGAGGCAACCTCACCGTAAGTCGATTCTCTCCCGAGGATCCTCGCCGTCGTCCCAAGGGTTGAAAGGATACCGCCAGGAATCGTACACGCGGTAAACATCCCGTTTAGGGGACCCACTTCCGATGGCCTTGACCTTCACATATGTTGTCAAGGTCACCCTTCTGAGTGACCTTCAGAAGGTTTTAGTCGGGGGTCGCTTTTTATTAAAAAGTTATTAACAAAAAAAAGTTTGGCGACCTCACCGATTTCAATGACCTTGTTATATGTTGTCAAGGTCATGACCCCGAGTGACCTTCAGAAGGTTTTAGCCGTCGCTCGTTATTCGTTAAAAAGTTATTAACAAAAAAAGTTTGGAAAATACGTAGGTTAGATGACGCGCTTTACAAGTATTTAACTGTTTAAAGCGCGTCACTAATCTACATAGGTTAGATGACGCGCTTTAACAGTATTTAATTGTTTAAAGCGCGTCAACTAACCCATGCGTAAACCATTTCGGGGCTACCGCACCGCCCCGAAAGCAGGGGGGTGGTGTGGGTGAACCTCGGTTCGCGTGAAAAGTGTATGCGTGAACTATTTCGGGGCTACCGCACCTCCCCCGAAAGCAGGAGGGGGGTGTGGATGAACCTCGGTTCGCGTGGAAAGTATATGCGTGAACTTTTTATGCGTGGAAAGTTAATATGCGAAATGCCACATGGGTTAGATGACGCGCTTTAAAAGTATTCAACTGTTTAAAGCGCCTCATCTAACCCATGTAAGTATTCTCTGCTTTAACAAAAAGACTTCAATTTATCAACAATTTACTGCTTTAAATGTTTTGGTAAAGCAGCGACTTTCTCGCGAAATAAAGTATTCTCTGCTTTAAAGAAAAACGTAATATTAGTCGTTTATGCCTCTCAGTACTTAAAATAACTTCTATATTTTCGAAACTTTTTTTATTTATAACTGTTTAATTAAAAGCGACCCCCGACTAAAACCTTCTGAAGGTCACTCAGGAGGGTGACCTTGACAACATATGTGAAGGTCAAGGCCATCGGAGGTGGGTCCCTTAAACGGGATATTTACCGTACACGCTTCCAAATGCGACTTAATTATACACGGCAGAAGGCGAAGTTACGTGCGTCGGCGATCGAGAACGGCTCAAGAATACTCCCGAAATTTCGCTCGATGGCGGAATCGATAGCGTACCCCACCCCGGGCGTACGCGGCCCCGCGACGCTATCGCGCGGACCAATAGAGGATGAGCTCGCAGGCTCGCGGTGTCTCCTCGCACAGGGCCGTTAGCCACGGTTTTTCGCAGGGCGCTCGACGGCCCTTCGTTCGCGCGGTGATTTTCCGGGATTCTTCCCGGCAGCGGACGGGACGTGATTGCCTCCGTGTTTCTCCTCTTCGGTCCGGGGATGGTGGCCATCCATCCCGGAATCCGGTCAGTAGCGTAAGGAGGGCAGGTGAGCTAATTTGTGCCCCGGCGTCCCGGGGCCCTGCCTGTACGGATCCGCCCGTCGCTATGTCACGCGCCGCGCGCGTATCCTCTCGCGCTCCCCTGCGCTCGGCGGCCCGCGAGCATTATCGAAATTGGCTTGCCGTCGTCTGATTTCTCGCTTCTGTCCTTGTCGTCGACTCCGTTTTTCCTTGATTCTCAGCATCGTCTCAGGAACTCCGGTTTTCGGATCGGTGAGGCGCCGCGCAAATGATACAAAAATAAAAAGAAGGGATTAGCGTAACGCAACGCGATTAGAATAGGCCCCCTGGAGATCTCGCAGCGATTCATTGAACCGTCCTCGGACATAAAAGGTCGCGAAACCTGCGCTTTGTGACGGCGGCGGGGCGCTGTAACGGTGCAGCGAAACTGCCACGTCACAACCTATACGACCGCTAGTATACCGCCTTATACCGCTTTTCACCTTTCAATCCGCACTTGCTTGCTTTTCGCCGTTTTTGCCATGCTCACTTCAGTGCGCGCTACCGTTCACGGCATTTTGCCTAAAAAAGACTTATGTAAATACTTGTACATATTTGATATTATAAACTTTATTTTTCTGTACTTGCTGTTTCTTTTCTTGTGGTTGTCTATTACCTCGCGCTATCTCGCGCTACCGCGTGCTCTCGAACACCTTTTTTCTTTAATCGAAGACCATTTATCACAATTACATGGTAAAACGGTTGTTACGCTTATAGACCTAAAAGACAGTTTCTATTTACTTAAAGTTCATCCAAATTCCACTAAATCTGATCAAATTATTATCTTAAGTCCTCGCCACGTAGAGGCAGTACAAAATTTTCTTCAACCATGTAAGTTAGTAGAATTTCGAAGATTTTTAGGGTTGACAAATTACTTCCGGAAATTTATTAATAATTACGCTATGATAATTAAACCTTTACAAAACTTATTGCGGAAAAATTCAGATTTCAACTTTGATAATAATTGTATAACAGCTTTTAATACTCTTAAAAGTCGGTTTGTTACTTATCCAGTTTTAAGGATTTACAATCTAAGTTTGCTTACGGAATTACACACGGACGCTAGCGCCATGGCTATCGCCGGTATTTGTTTACAGAAACAAGACACGGGCCAATGGGCAGCTTTCTTTAGTCAATCAACAAACAAAGCAGAATCAAAATTACCATAGATTTGAACTAGAAATGCTTGTTATCGTGTGATCCATCGATAGATTCCATATTTATCTATCAGGTATATAATTTACAGTAGTTACCGATTGTAATGCTTTAGTATTCGCAATGAGAAAAACACAGCTCAATCCACGTATCGTTAGATGGACATTAAAATTACAAAATTACAATTTTGATACTAAACACCGTGAAGAAAAAAAATGATACATGTAGATGCGCTCAGTCGCGTTATCGCTTCTATTGATTCTTTTTTTCTTAACTAAAAAACTTCAGTTCAGACAACTGCAAGATCCTAAATATAAATTAATCACTGAAAAGCTTGAAACACAAGATGATGAAAAATTCGCTCTTGTTAATGGATTAGTATTTCAAAAATATTCAGACAACTTACTTTTTGCAGTTCCCGAGTCAATGATATCAAACATTATAAGAGTCTATTACGACAAAATGTCACACTGTGGACTTGTTGTGCCCCTTTTGGCGGAGGGACACTAGGATTCTTTTAGTCCACGGAGGAGGCAGAATGGATTGATTTAAACGTCCCTTTTCAATAAAAGATAACTTTAACAACTACTCTGCGTTACAATGGTTATTCGCGTGAAATACCCTGTTATGCCGCGTTGCCGATTGGTGACGGCTTACGGCAAAACGTTTATTATTTTCGGGATATCTTGACCTTACGAGTTGGGACTCGGTAGGCACAGGTGGGCAGACTAGGAAGCGGTCGGGTTCGCAGGTAGAACAAAAGGTGTAGGCGTCGTTAAATGAACTTCACTTCGTTTTACTTTATATTGGAGCTTTATTTCAGCGCTCCTGTTACACTCACTAACTTACACTTGTAGTTGCCTTTCACAATTATTATATCTCGCACGCGCTTTGTTATAATGTAGAACTTCGCGACACGGCTTACGGGAACGGTCACGGGCAGAGTCTCCGGTGTATTACTCTCCGTCGCGGCTTCTTCGACGGTCCCTTATATTGCTTTGAGTTATGCCCTGTCGGCACTTTTCTGCCGGGTTCGACGGTCCCCCGAATGAGGTCGGTCAGTGACCGAGCGCATTCGCAATCTCGCTGTACTCCCGCGGTTCCGCGATTGTCGAAATGCGTTGTCGCACATTCCTATGCATCTCGCAATAGTTCGATTGACGCGGAAGCTTGATGAACTTCCGCGTCCGCGTCAGCGTAAATTGAGGAGTCTTTCGAAAGACAATTTCCTCGAAGTCTTTCGAAAGGCTATTCTATAATTTTATTATAAATAATTTAATAATTACCCGTTGTAATTTCAGATTACAACATCCCTCCCCCGTTAAAAAGAGAAAACGAGGTTCTCGAGTTTTCGCTATATTCTTTAATTTATACTTTGTTGTATACCCATTTCTATATTTTTCCCTTATATATATTTTACATTTTATGATACCCGTGTACAATATTTTGGTATAATCGTTTACTATTCTATTAGAACCTAGTACTTACACTACGTTTTAAAATTGGTTTCGGAAATCCGTATGGTCGAAATGATCTTTCTTCGTCGTATAATGTAAGTGGTGATCGTGGGTTCTTTTTCTTTTTTATTAATACGTATATTACAGTGCTTACTATGGCTAATGTAATTATACCGCTCGCTGTCATTGGGTATATGAATTGTTTTCGGACGTAAAAATTTCGGTCGTCGTCCTCTAGGTCAGTATTCATTTTCTGTATTTGTGTTTTTAATTCTGTCAGTTCAGCTCGATGCTGAGTTAAATCGTCTGTTGTCTCGTTCCGTAATGTGATCGTTTCATGGTCATATGTAAGCGAAATATTTACTTCGGGTAAATATGTCTCTATGCCACCATCTCCCTCTTTTTTGTTATTCTTCTATAAATAGTTTTAATTTGTTTACATGTAGGCGCATTATTTTTCTTCCTTTCTTTATAGTATAATTAACATCTGAATTCTTTTCGATAATTGTGTACGGTCCTGTCCATAGGGATTCAAGTTTCTTTGAACGTCCTCGTCGTAACGTTTCATCGTGCATGAGTACTTTGTCACCTACACGAAAACTGGTTTCTTTAGTCTTTGTATCATACTGTTTTTTCGCTTTAATCTTTTCTTCTTGTACGTGTTCCCTGGCAACTTTGTTGGTCGCTCTTAATCTTTCCCGTAACTCTTGTGCGTAATCATCATAGTTATACGTGAGTTTAGGTGGTTTTGTCAGTGCCGTCGGTAATTCAGCTTGGTGACCGTATACTAGCTCAAACGGTGTATACCCCGTCGCTGTGTGCGGCGTTGTATTATATGCGAATATCGCAAACGGTATTCACTCATCCCAATCCGTTTGGTCCTCGTTTATGTAGTGTCGCAGGTATTCTGCTAATGTTCGGTGGGATCTTTCGAGTGCTCCGTTGCTTTCGGGATGATACGCGGTAGTTTGAATTTTGTTTATCTTTAAGAGTTTACAGGTGTTTTTGAATACCTCGCTCAAAAAATTCGTGCCTTGATCAGTCAGAATTTTTTCTGGAATTCCATGCTCTAAGACAATTTTTGTCACAAATTGCTTACTTACTGTACTTGCTTCTTGGTTTGGAATTGATATCGCTTTACTATATTTCGTTAAATTATCTTGAAATGTTAACAAATATTTATTTCCATTCGTTGTAATCGTAAGTGGCCCTACAATATCCAAAGCACATTTCTCGAACGGCTTGGTAGGTGTGTCCGTAATTACCAACGGTACTTTATTTTTCCGCGATAACTTATTTCTTTGACATAGCTCGCATTTAGCTATATATTTTTCGACGTCTTTCGTCAATCCGCGCCAGTTATGATTTAACCGGATTCTATTTACTGTTCGTTCGACGCCTTGGTGCCCTCCTATAGGTGCATCATGGTACTCATGTAATATCTGCTTCTTTTCTTCTTCTGTATATATTCTTGCTTCCTCTTCGTTGGAATTATCCTCGTTTATCGTGTGGATTTTCGGTTCTTCTTCTGCGGCAACTTCGTCTCGTTTTACATTGCGGCTCAGTGCGTCGGCGTTTACATTCGCCTTTCCGGCTTTGTGTATAATTTCGTAATTGTGTTCTTCCAGCTGTAATCTCCATCGAATCAATCTTGAGCCTGGATCGTTAACGTTAAATAACCATGTTAACGGCTTGTGGTCGGTCACAATTTTAAATTTGGTGCCGTACACGTAAGGTCGGAAATGTTTGATCGCCCATACAATGGCTAGCAACTCTTTCTCTGTGGTGTTATAATTTTGTTCTGCTCGTGATAGAATTCGACTGGCATAAGCTATTGGCTGGTCTTCACCTATCTTTCCTTGAGATAGTATTGCTCCGATGGCATGGTCGGATGCGTCAGTAGTTATAATAAACTCTTGCGTAAAATCCGGATACTTAAGCACAGGTGCCGTTGTTAGTTTTTCTTTTAAATTATTGAAAGCATTTTCTTGCTCTGAAGTCCATTCAAATTTTTCCGTTTTCTTTGTTAACTTCGTTAACGGTTTGGCTGTCTTCGAGAAATCTTTTATGAATTTTCTATAGTAACCGGCTAAGCCGATAAATGATTGCACGTCCTTTACTCTTTTTGGCGTAGGAAATTCTTTTATTGCTACTAGTTTTGACGGGTCTGGAGAAATTCCATTCTCCGAAATAATGTGGCCTAGGTAGATCACTTCCTTGCGCAAGAATTCACACTTCTCCGGTTGTAATTTTAAACAGTTTTTTCGGAGTCTTTGTAGCACCTCTCTTAATCGTTTGTTGTGGTCCTCCAAGCTAGGTCCATACACTACTATGTCGTCTAGATACACAAGACATTTAATTCCCTGTAGGCCAGTTAGTACAGAAGTCATTAACCGCTGAAACGTTGCGGGCGCGCTCTTTAGCCCGAACGGCATGCGATTAAATTCGTAGTGGCCGTAAGGTGTCGAAAATGCCGTCTTGTGTTTATCTCGTTCGGCCATCGGTATCTGGTGATACCCAGATGCCAGATCTAGCGTAGTAAAATACTTGGCGTTCCCCAACTGATCAAGTATATCAGTGATATTTGGCAGTGGGAATGAGTCGCCTATCGTTAGATCGTTTAGCTTCCGAAAGTCTACAACTATTCGGAGCCTTGGATTTCCGGCTGCGTCAGCTTTTTTAGGTACCACTAACAACGGTGCATTCCATTGGCTAGTACTGCTTTGAATTATTTTGTTTTCTAACATTTCTTGTACTTGCCGATTTACTTCCGCTTTATGCTTGTTTGGAAGTCGGTATGGTCTTACATTCACAGGCGCAGCGTCAGCGCGTGTGTTTATTTCGTGTTTTACTGCTGCAGTACACGATAATGGCTCTCCTTCTAAATGAAATAAATCGCCGTATTCTTCGCATATGTGTTGGAGTGATCGTTTTTCCTCGGCGTTTAAGTGCTGCGTACGCAATGCTAGTCAGATGCGTTCGTTTCGAGATACAGCAGGTTTAGTTTCTTTTCCCGTCATTGTTGCATGTATTTTTGTATGAGTATCTGTTTCTAGTTTTTCCAGCGTAACTTGTGGAATCGGTATTTCAATTTCCTTGTCTGTAGTATTTATTACGCTTACAATGCAAATATGATTCTTTGGTTTCACTAGGCAGTTTCCCATATAAACTCCTGGTTTCATCTCTCTTGCTTGTACGATACCTTCTTC